>NW_027104903.1:718117-725911 GCF_000696795.3 Halyomorpha halys | reverse complement strand
AAACATAGGAAGGTGGATTCGGTTTAAATTTATATTAGAGATATTTTTTTAAAAAGAAAATGTGGTCTAATCCAAAAATTAAAAATAATTGAATTGAAAGTAATGTTTAAATATCATTCAAAATTTTGGTATGAATGATGTTTTCGTATGTTTTTGCTAAATGAGCATTTATACTCTTGATTGATTAATTTTATCTTCCCATATTCAATATTATCAGATTGTCATTATACAATTATCTTGTATGAAAACCATTGTTTTATTTTGTCATTAAGTTGGATTCATTGTTAAGTCTCAGCCTTTCCACTATAAAACTATTTAATGCTCAGTTAGTAAAATGATGACAGAATTGACTTAAGTATTTTAGTTCAAGTTTTAACTAAGTTAGTTTATCTTCAATGGGAAGTAAACTGTTGTGTTATTCTTTTTAAGGCCAAAAAACGTAAGTGGGAGCAATAACATTGACGTTAATATTTATGGGGGCATCAACTTGAGTCTTATTTAATTGTTAGACTAATATCTATTTAAGAATACGGTTTCATTTATGTTTATGTCCACATGTTTGTCGAATACTTTTTGAATAAAAAAAAATTAAGTTTACGGTAATGGCACATTAAAACTTTAGTACTAGAGCAACTATAAGAAACTTTTTTCTTGTTTCGAAATATCATAAAAAAAAAAAAAGTTTCATAATGTGTATTTGTTAATATTTTCTACTATGTTATTAATATTTTTAGTTGTTTTTTCTTTGGGATTCAGCCGTGTTATAGAAAATAGTCTTGATTAAAAAAAAAAAAGAATCTGTAACCCATGAGGTGTCAGGGGTGCTGTACTTTATAAAGAAGTACTGTCACTAGACCACCAGATTTTTTCCAAATAATGGGGCTGGATGGGCCCCGAAGGGCTCCCAAACTCACAGGATTGACTCACGGCTACAGTAGCAGAATAAATAATTATCTGCCACACCCGTATTCGAACCTGGATCCTTGGAGTTCGTAGCACAGTGCCTTACCATTGAGGTACGCTTCTCTCCTAGTTTATTAATATATTATGTATTAATGTTTTGTGTGACAGTGGGTACTTATAATATAACACAATTTTCTTTTGAATTTTTTTCTCCCATTTTTATTCTTATGAAGAAATGAATACAGATTTGTAAACGCAAGAAGAGTAAAAATAAATCGGAAGATAATTAATGTTGGAAGAAGATAGTTGACCTTGTGAAGTAAATTGTAGTAAGATAGTCCGGGTGGTGGTCAATAATGGTACCAAAATAGTAGACAGAACCATTCATTGTTAACCAACGTTTCGCCCCACTTTACAGGCCGTTGTGAAAACAAGATACACATATTATAATAATTGACAGAACATTAAAATAAATATAGAGAGAAAATGAGAAAATATGTAAAAAAATGTTTTGATTTTTTTAAAACATAATAGAAATAAAAATTAGCTTAAGTTAAGCAAGTATACATACAGGTGGATTGAAAACTAGTTACTAATAAATACAGCAGGTGTGATCGAATTGTAAATACAGAACTAGAGTATTAAATTGTAGAAAAATACTAGTTAGAACTAGTTATAAATATAGTAAAGAGGTAGGTATAAAAAGGTAAACAGATAAGTGAGGTAAATGTGACAAAGGTGAGGTAAAGCAACATGTAAAAGGGAATGATTAAGAAAATTAACATAAATAAAAATGAACATAAGGAGAAGGATCTGTCTTAATTGAAACATGGATGACAACTGACAAATTAAGAAAGAAGAAAAGGGCCAGATTTAAATTTCACCACTTCTTGGCTAACCGTCAAACAAGTATATAATATACATATAATTAAAATGAGCAATCTAATAACTTGCCTAATATTACAATAATCAAATATGTGAGATAAATGTAGAAGTACGTGTACAAGACATTACGTACAGATTGTATACAGTGAGACAAAAAGTTTATATCAATACATTGATAAAAATAAAAATAATGAATAGAATAGAAATCATGAAAAATGGCAGGAATAGTGGTATAATATTAAATGAAATCTGTGCCGCTACAACCCATGAAGGGTTCAGTACTTTGTAAGGCAGTACTGTTACTAGACCAACGGTTGAGCAAGGAGGTGATTTGGTCAGAATCAGGCTCCACCGCCAGATTTTTATTTAATTAAGGGTGCCCAAGTCATGAGGCTGGGTGGACCCCAGAACCAATAAGACTAACGGCTGGAGTGTAACAGAAAATAATTTTCTGCCCATCCTGATTCGAACTCGGGTCCTTGGAATTTGTTGCCACGCGCTTTACCCCACGGCTACCCACACCCCAATGGTATAATATACTAAAAAAAAATTAAAACAATATAGATAAAAGTAGTAGGTAGTAAAACTATGACAAAACATAACAATAATGATTAATCTACAATCTTTTAGACGTGGTGTACACCAGTGGTCCCCAAACAGTTCTGTCCAACCCCCCCCTTTCCAGGAAAAATATTACTTAGCGCCCCTTGGAAATATTTTTTTTTTTTTAATTTTAATAACCATTAATAGGAAATATATATGTATTAATGTTTCTAGTTTTCTCGAAAAATATGGGAAAGAAAGATGTAAATAAGAAACATTGAACTTTAACATTATGGAACTATTTATTGTACTCAGAAAAGAATGTAAAACAAAAAAAATTAAAACATTCGAAATCATCTTAATGAGAAGGATGAACCTGGTGTGCTGCTACCAATTTAAAATCCTCGGCTCTGTTTTCGTCAGCAGTAATATTGTTGACCGTGACATCTTGTAGTTATTAATCGCCCCCCAAATGCACCTGTGGCCATCACTTTCCCCTGAATCACTGCAGCACCCACCAGTGCTGGCGGTGGCGCTCACTTTGGGAATCACTTGTGTACACATTAAACTGATATATAGATCGTACATTAGAGATGAGTAGTGATAAAGCAGCAAAAAATTTGATCGAATTTAGAAGAATATTTGTAAGTGTTATAAAGTAAAGATAAAATTAAAAATATTATTGTTTTAAATGATATTAAAAAAAAAAAAAATGAAAATAGAAAAACTTGAGTGTCCACAATAGTTTAGAAATGGAATAAGACTAGGAAAGATAATTAAGACAGACATAATTAAAACAGCTCAACAATACTTTTTCACAGGCATTATAACACTTGATATGTAATTAATAAGAAATCTAGATGTAGTGGAAGATATGATAAGGCAGTAAACGGGAGTAATTAAAAGGCATTTCATATCAATTAAACAATTAGATCCGCTAATTTAACCATGCTAGAAGGCTTTGTAACGAGTATGTTTAAGTGTTACAGTTAACTGATAATCGTTTCCTTCTTCTGCTATAACAAGGCACGTAATGATTTAATTTATTAATAAATCATTTCACAGCTTAGTTAAACCTCCCTAAATGCTTGTAATAAACTTACTTATAGCTGAAAATAACATTAAAATCTAGTACGGTGCTCGCATAAACAATTAACAAAAACTCTTTTAATTGTTAAAATTAATTATCCTTTCTTTCAGGGCAGGTATTTTTTTTTTATTAAATGGCAATAGTTTCCCGTACCAATTATCCAAATTTTAAACTCCAATTCCGTAAAAAAATATTCAGAAAAGTACTTTTAAAAATATTTATTGTTGCAAAATTTTAACAGTTTTCTTTTGCAAAATTATAAACAGTTCACTAAAATCACATTACGACCTTAATCATTTATTCATTGCTAAATGGTTAAAATAAAATTTTGTATCGTTCAAATTATTTTAAAATTAATTATTAATACAAAAAACAATTGTACCACTTAGTAGCATGGTGCCTTACCATGGTACCCCCGTGCTCTCCATTGCTAAATTGTTACAGATTAAATATTGAAAATACTCAGAATTATTTTAAGGATTTAGTCATCCTCAAAACCGAAAGGATTATATATAGGTCAAGTTAAATTAAAATATAATTATTTAATAACCACAGTGTCCATAAAAACATATGTCAGACAGGTCCCTGCGCCCTCCAGATAAGAGACCTTTTATTTGTGAAAACTTTATTCGATTTCTTTTCAGGATTTTATTTTATACCCTTTTCCACTTCTGTATTCTTTATATCATCCGAACAACGTTTCGGGCTCTTCTGACCATCTTACCAAAGAATAAGAACTTACCAAGTTCTTATTATTAATTTGTGGACATATGACATTGTAAATCATTTTTTTCATATATTCCAAATTGAATATAAATCCTTATTTACGTTTATACCTTCTCCGTACTACGTCACAAATAAACTCATTCATAAAGACCTTAACATCCCATTCGTTGCAGATTTGACTCAAAACAGATATGCGTCGTTTCATTCCGAACTCCTTAACCATCCCAACCCATTACTTCTTAATCTCTCATTCTTAAAAATCCCTGATAATCCTCCGAGGCGTCTGAAAAGAAGATGGCCACGGGACCTTCTAATTTAAATTAATGTTTAAACCAATGGGTGGTTCCTTCCCAAGATTTTCTAGTGTATATGAAACATAGTACATATTTACCTATTGTATTATTTTGTACAGTTGTAAATAACATTAAATAAATAATTAAAAAAAAAAAGTTTATACCTTATTTTTGTTTTTTATTAATGCTGTTTTCCCAAAATGTTTTTCCATGTACTGTTTTCTTATGTCCAAATTTCACTGAACTAAGCCCTAAAATAAATAAAGTCATGAAAAGAAATATAATAAAGTTTTAACAAATAAAACCCTTTGAGAATCACAACTAATTATTTATATTTTATTTGTAAGGTTTTCGTCGGTATCTATCTCCGTCCACGACTTTCTGTGTTAAATATTATTTTTTTCTTAAAACTTCCACTTTTCAGTAATATATATATCCTTTGATCGGACATCCTCTTTACGCCTCCTATCCATCGTATGCGTGCTCACAATGCTTTTCATTCATTTTCACTAATGCCACAAAGTTGGGCCTCCCAAAGTCTCGTTCCCTCTTCTTCTCCAAATTCCTTTTCTCCGAGACTCCACTCCCTATCCTTCTCAATACTGTTCTCTTCCGGGAGTTGAAAATCTGTTCCGCTTTTCTTGTCAAGCGCCATCCAAATCAATCCATAACCAAGATTCCTAGGTACTTAAGCCTACTAAGCTGAGACTGTGGTCTCTTAATGTCACTTTACTATTCACTTTCTTTACCCTTTTTAAACTTTTCAGGTACACAACCTTATTTTCATTATCATTAAAGCCTAATTTAAAAGCTGCTTCTTCGAATTTAATGCTGTTGGGATTCTAGCGGCAATGACCAGATCATCTGCGTGTGATAGAGGTTGAGACAGCCGATTGTAGATGGTTCCTCCTGGATTAGGTACTTCCAGTGCTATATTAAAAAGAATAGGAGTCAGAAGAGCCAATTATTTTCGCTTTGAGAAATCCTAAAATACGAATTTTTAAACTAAGTGAAAATTGAGTGTTGTGCGCATGGCATCAGATTTTGTTTTTCATAATTGAAAACAGAAATCCGACGTTATCAATCTTCGAATCTATTCAACTACCTAAAAATAAATGAATAATAAAAAGGTTTAAGGAAAGAAACGGAGTGATGAGCTGAACACCTTTCCAACAATAACTGTCTTTGTATTTTTTCCCATAATCACTGGTGAATAAAGATATCTGCGTAGATATATTAAAAAATCCAGTTTATCGGTGACTTATTCATTCCATAATACCACCCCAGCTACTTAGACGAATCCGAAAGGCTGTAGGAAGGGACGGGATCCCCATAAATCGGACGGCAGCCGGACGGCAGTTATGCTAATGTGGAAGAAGCCGGGCACTAAAAGAACCACAAGTCAACAGGCACCCACACTACCGCCGGATTTTTATTACTTTAATTTTTATACCTATATAAATTTTCTCTTTGTCTCAGTTACCTCTTCCCACTCCTTCTCAATGCTAAACTCGTTTCGCGGTGGCATAAATATTTCTGTATTAGCTAATATCTTATTTCCACCAGCGGTGTAACTTTTATCTTGATAACATAATGACAACATATGATTTCACTGTTTCTTCTGGCTGGGAGGTATTGCGTGCTTTTTGTTGTAAATTAGTTGTTTTTTTTACTTTATATTCTCAGAGTTAGGAATGTATAATATTACTTTCACTTGCCTATATATTTTATAATTTATAATTACTAATTTATTTATATTGGAGGAAGATATTCCGGGTTGTGGTCAATAAAGGTATCAAAATAGTAAAAGAAAACTATTTATTGTTAACCAAAGTTTCGGCCCAATTAGGAATGCTTCGTCAGGGCTGTAAGAAAGAAGAATGTGTGTTTGTTTATTGTGGCTTAAAGGCGTAAAACCCTTTGGTCATCAACGCCTATGGCATGCTAAAAGTTTTGTAAAAATTAATAATAAATAAATTAAAAATAATAAATTAAAAAAAAATTAAAATCGAAGCGGAGTTATAAATTAGAAAGATGGCGTTGTGCTTTTAAAAATTCAAACACTAGTGTAATTTTAGCTTCCTCATCTGTGAGAGCTTTTGATAAATTTGGGGTCAGTCCTATCCTGTTTATTGTTGGCAAATAGTGAATTCATTCTTCAAAAATATGTTTAATCGTGAGAATAGACTGCCAATATTTGCACGTTGGAGGTGGCAGTTTTCTGATCAGGTGAGAGTGTGTGAGGAGAGGACCTATTCTCAAGCGGGTTAGAGCAACTTCCTCTCTGCGGCTGTTGCGGTAGGATGTCGACCATGGTTTTACTGATCTTTTATTTCTTTTAATTTACTCGCAGAACTTTCATCCCACTTGGCCTGTCATCTTTCTAATATTTGTAATTTAAGGTGTGTACTGAGTTCTGATAGGGTAAGAACGGCTTTGCCTCGGCCAAGGAGCGTGAGTGCCTCTCTGGCAGCTTTGTCTCCGAGTTCGTTACCAACAACGCCAATGAGGCTTGGAGCCCAAATGAATATTATGGACTTACCTTGTTGTGATACTTTTAAAAGAAAATATTGAATTCTTATGATGAGTGGATGTTCGGGGTACATGTTTCTCAAACTTTTTAGAGAGCTCAACGAATCTGAGATTATTACAATAGTCTTCTGAATTATTGAAAAACAAAAGTGGAGGGCTGATGCTATCGCGTGGAGTTCGGCGGTGTATATTGAGCATAACTTAGGTAATTTAAACTTGTGGGTTGAATCGCGAGTGACGAAAAATGAGGCGGTCGAGCATTCGGATTTGGAACCATTAGTGTATATTAAAAAATAATCCGGAATATTTTCTAGAAGACTCGACAACCGTTCTTTATACTTAACAGATGTGGTCTTATTTTTGTGCATAAGTGACAGAAGTAGCATTGTTACCGGTTGTTTTAGAGTCCAAGGTGGGTTCTGAATTTCAGGCTTCATAATGAAGAATGAATTTGTATTTTGTTTTCACTTAACCCTGACGAAGCCCTGCAAAGTTGGACGAAACGTTGTTTAACAATAAATACTTCTTTTTACTATTTTGGTACCTTTATTAATTGCCACTCGGAATATCTTCCTCTAATCTACTTCATACGGTCAACTATCTTCTTCCAATAATTTATTTATAGTAGTATATATAACATTAATATAATAAGTAGTAACATATGGTACGAATGTTTTGTTACTATAAGTGCTTTTTGGTGTAAATTAAATTAGAGTTATTATTTTATATAACTTTTTCATACCATTTAGCTGATAGTCATTTATCAAAACTTGGAAATCTACAAAATCGAACATTAAGAACAATAACACACCGCAATAATAA
>NW_027104903.1:717509-718067 GCF_000696795.3 Halyomorpha halys | reverse complement strand
GGGTACATGTTTCTCAAACTTTTTAGAGAGCTCAACGAATCTGAGATTATTACAATAGTCTTCTGAATTATTGAAAAGCAAAAGTGGAGGGCTGATGACATCGCGTGGAATTCGGCGATGTATATTGAGCATAACTTAGGTAATTTAAACTTGTGGGTTGAATCGCAAGTGACGAAAGATGAGGTGGTCGAGCTTTCGGATTTGGAACCATCAGTGTATATTAAAAAGTAATCCGGAATATATTACTAGAAGACGCGACAACCGTTCTTTATACTTGACAGATGTGGTCTTATTTTTGTGCGTAAGTGACAGATGTATCATTGTTACCGGTTGTTTTAGAGTCCAAGGTGGGTTCTGAATTTCAGGCTTCAGATTGAAGAATGAATTTGTATCTTGTTTTCATTTAGCCCTGACGAACCCCTGCAATATTAGACGAAACGTTGTTTAACAATAAATACTTCTTTTTACTATTTTGGTACCTTTATTGATTGCCACTCTTCCTCCAATCTACTTCATACGGTCAACTATCTTCTTCCAATAATTTATATATAGTAGTAT
>NW_027104903.1:713784-715417 GCF_000696795.3 Halyomorpha halys | reverse complement strand
TATCAAATAGGCAGATAAAAGCTTGGAAAGAAGTTAAATTGGAAAAGTTATAAATTTGGGAGAGTATATGCCGTAAGAGATATTTTTATCGATTCCAAAAGAATCTTATCAAGCTGTAATCATGATTCTAGGATTTCATTATGGTCAGGCATAATCATCATAGTTCACACCAGAACGGTTTTATTGTTTTGTTTTTTGTTAAGGAGATATCATTATACAAGGACGAAAGCAAGTTTATTTTTTCCTTCTTGTTTCTACTTTCCATTTTAGCAGTTTTTTCCCAGACATTCTATTATCAACTTAATATTTGTTCTTGTATAGTTGAAAGTATTCTTTTCCATCTCCATCAGTTTCTTCTTTCACGTCTGAATATTTTGGTACTCTCCACCGATTTTAGTTGTTAATTGCGTTTTGTGGCGTGCCATAAATCACCTATACATCCGAAATATCCACACAGATACAGACTTGTATAAAACCTTCGTGATACTGGACTGTATGTGAGCTCTAAGAGACAGAATTAAACTTGTCAGTGGCTTTTCTCCTCCACTATTGAAGATTGATCTCAGATATATGAACTTCTCCACTTTTTATTTCTTTTTAATTACGTCATCATCTAATTAGATGATAAACTATTGTGTTTTGTTTTTGTTTTTTTCTAATACATCCAACCCCTACATTCATAAAATTCTATAACTTCCTTCCTGCATATAGTAGATAGTTACCCTAAGGCACCAGTTAATGATATTTCAAGAATATTATTTCTATTTACTTTTTATTAAAGTTGAATTAAGGCTCCTCATATGTTAATCAATGTATTACTTAATTCAACTTTGTCAAGTCAAAACTAGGAATTAAATAAGGGAAAAATAAAAAAATTAAATTCAAATAAATAAAATTTTACTTACTACGCCTATGTGTATGTGTATAATACGAGATATTTAGTTAAAGCATTAAATGCTATGCAACAAAGGTAAGAATTTAAACCAAAATGAGTAGAACATACAATTTGGTGCAAATCTGTGTAGTAGACTCATGCAATTTTGGCCAACATAAAATTAGTCAGGTTTGGACAAAAAGTAATTGCAATTACGATTACAATTACTTTCTAATTATTGCTATTGTTATTATTGAAACTAGTAAATGAAATTACAATTTTGATTAGTAATTTGAACTACTTGATAAACCACTGTAATTGTAATAATGGTCCGAAATAACAATTACTTGTTGAACCAAAGTTGTCGTGATTACATTTGACTGTAATTAGTAATTGCAATTACTTTTTCCACTACATTAAAATTAGGGTTATTGGAATGTCTTTTCATGATCCGAATGTCTATCGAGGTTTGTTTTGAACCATCGGAACAGCAGATGCAATTACATGAAAATCTCTAGTTATCAGGAAATCATATCAAATATGGCCCAACCAGATGAAAACATCTATCGGTTAGTGCCGAAATAAATAATATATACAAATGGTAGACATTAGTGAAATTTATTAATCACAATTTTATCTATTAGGGCTTTGCGAAGGCTATTACAATTTATAAGCTAGATCCGACAATATAAATTGATTTCTAGTGATAAAACTATTAATTCAATTAACAAAGACTAAAATAAAAATAAATAAATAAAA
>NW_027104903.1:709894-713734 GCF_000696795.3 Halyomorpha halys | reverse complement strand
TCTTGTTTCTACTTTCCACTACATTTCTATTTTAGCAGTTTTTCCGCAGTCACTTTATTATCAACATAATATTTGTTCTTCTATAGTTGAAACTATTCTTTTCCATCTCCATCCGCTTCTTTCACGTCTCAAGCTTTTAGCAGTTTCCCACCGAAAATCCATTTTAGTCGTTAACAATCTTTCGTTGTGTATTATTAATCCATCCGAAACATATGTTGTGTTATCGACACTGAAACAGACATTCATAATAAATCCTTGATACTGGACTGTGTATATGAGCTCTAGAAGACAGAATTAAACTTGTCTGTGGCTTTTCTTCTCCACTATTGAAGATTGATCTCAGATATATGAATTTCTCCACTGTTTTTAATGTTTTTTTAATTACTTCATCATCTAATAAAATGATTAAATGCTCTGTTTTTTAAAAATAAATATATCCAACCTCTATGTTCATAAGATTCTATAGCTTCCTTTAGCATATAGTAGATAGTTACCCCAAGGCACTAAAAAGTTAAAATCTGTAACACTACAATCCATGAAGGGTCTGGGAAAATTAAAACTGAAAAAAAAAATTCCCTACCGCTCAAGAAATAGATAAAAGTATAACGACGTTCATTGAGTCGATCTCAAATAGTTTTCACGAAAATATTTTCTGGCAGCTGCCCTAAATCGATACTGCTAAAAATTAAAGAAAACAATCATGCAAGGAAACAGTGGATGCGCACTAGAAATCCTGTTCACAAAAATAAATGGAACCACCTCAAACATGAAACTAAAAAGGATCTGGATGAATGGGTATATTCTAAACATGAGAGATATGTGGAAAATTTAGACCCAAAGGACCATTCATTATGGAAGGCTACGCGACGTCTCTTGAATAAACGTGAAAAAATTCCAAGTCTAGTAGACAACGATGAATTCATCACCAGTGACGCCAAAAAAGCTGAAGTGTTCGCCAATTTCTTTGAGAAAACATTCTCCAACACAAAAATACGTCCGAATATAGTCACTGATCAAATTGACAAGTATGTAAATCTCCCCCTCGCAACAGTTGAACTCCCACCTAAATTCGCGTCCCCAAAAGAAATCCAGGACCTGATTAAAAATAAAGAAAAGTCCTGGCCATGATTTGATCCCAGTCATAGCAATCAAAATGTTTACCAGGAAAGCTGTCGTTTTTATCACGTCAATTTTCAACATTTGCCTCCGTACTGGATACATTCCGGATATATGGAAGAAAGCCGAACTTATAGTAATTCACAAGCCTGGTAAGAACGCTAAACAAATCAGCAGCTATAGACCTATCAGTTTATTATTCATTTTTGGAAAATTACTGGAATCAGTTATAAAAAAACATCTTAATTCTTTTTTTCAAAGCATCGAAATAATTCCTGATTTTCAATTTGGTTTTCAATACAGTCATTCCACTTCTCACCAACTGGCAAGACTATCGGAATTTATAATTAGCGGATTCGAAAAAAAGAGACACCCGGGTAGCGTTCTTAGATTTCCAACAAACATTCGATAAGTTCTGGCATCGAGGTCTCCCATATGAACTAAAGAAAGCAGGCACTCCAGAATACCTTTACAATATTCTGAGCTCATTCCTCAATGGTAGAACATTTTCAGTCAGGATTAATAACAAGGTTCAGTCCTTTCTCCCATTTTGTTCAACTTTTACCTTCACGACATCGTCCAGTCCACACACACCTCCATAGCTATGTTCGCTGACGATACAGCTGTGTTCTCTCAACATGATGACGTAATAATAGCTAGAAACACTTTGCAAAGTCACCTTAATGATTTACAACAATATTTCACTAAATGGTTGATTAGCTTGAATATTGAAAAATGCAACTCAAAAGTTTTTACTCTTCGACGTCCACCAGATCCACAGGATCTAATCCTCAAAGGTACAAATGTGAAATGGAATCCTGCCAGTGAAACAGTAAGATACCTGGGAATTCACCTCGATCGCCGCCTTATCTGGAATCACCATATCAAACTAACTCAAACTTATGCAAGGTTAGCAATGCTATATCTTATCCTAAACAGAAATTCCTAACAAAAACCAGAAACAACTGTTCTTATATTTAAAACAATTCTCACACCACTGCTGATGTACGGCTGTGAAGTCTGGGGTGCAGCATCCTTCACGAAAAGGAAAAACTACAATCTTTTCAAAATAAAGTCATAAGAATCGTAGAGAATGCTCCTTGGTTCATAAGAAATAGCCAATTGCATCGCGAATTACTGATAGAGTCAATAGAGGATTACATCAAAAAATGGTTCATGAAGTTCCACTCCCAGTTGCCGACAGTTAAAGAAGCAGTGACCTACAACCTGGGAAACCCAACCTCAATCCGAAGACTGAAGCCCAGACTGCTGCAGGACATTCTTTTATAAATTTTAGTAAATATAAAAGTAATTCATAGTCATACTACCTCTATTTACTTATTATTATTATTCATTTTATTTATTCATTATTATTGCTATTTTATTTTATTATTCTTTTTTTTTCTCTCTCTTTTCTTCTCTCTTCCCTTTTTAAATTAACTTGTTTCTTTTTACTATTAGAAGACAATAGTTTGTTTTATTTAAGTCTACCAATATCATTATTTTTTGTTATTAATTTTACTTTCCTCTTTTATTAAGAAGCATTATTCTTATTATTTAGCATTATTTTTTTTTTGAACAGATATGATACCATGTAGTTTGAGGTACGTTTACCAAATATATTGTAATAGGGTGGTTTAATAAATTTAATTTTTTTCTAACAATTTTGAGATATATTATTTCTTTTCTAAATAAATTTTAAGATAATGTAAAAATAAAATAGATTAGGTGGTAAAGCACCAAAAAGTGAAGATTTTTTTTTTGTTACTGCGGTGCGTTATTTTTCTCAATGTTTAAATCAAAATGAGTCAAATTCCAAATGTGGAAATGCCTATAAACTGAAATCAAATTGGTGAAATGAAAAATAATACCACTATCGATGTGGTTATAGTTGATTTTTGAATAAAAGAAATCATTTTAATTTTGGGCCGCCCATAGTTCAGTGGTTAAGACACAGTCTTACCAATTTGATGTCTATTGGCGGTGCCACTTCGAATCCGGCCTGGGACGTTGACTTTTTTCACTGAGTGGCGGTCCCACAATATGAAGAACTTCGACGCCCAATCATGGTTAGGCAGCAGTATAGAACTCCAATGGGAGTCTTGGCCAAAAAAGAAAAAAAATCATTTTGATTTATTTTATTTTAAATTTTTAGCCGAAAATAGTGTCAAATGTTTCGTGCCTTTGGCCGATAACGGAATGACAAAAACCTGCTTTAATTCACTAAGTGTTTATTCGCTCCTGAGAAACATCGCCTCAGAAGAAAAATGTGCGAGAGCAGCAGTGACTGACTGTAATTGATTGGGGCAGGACTGAATCATCTGTTAGTCGCCCGAGAGCCTTATCTGCCAAAGAACTGTTAATTACCTTCCCCGTCAGTTGGCCAGGTGTTTCCGAATAAATCTAAATTACAGGTTAAAACTGGTCAATCGGACCATATGTTGTCTGGCTTAGGACCAGCTGCCGAAACATAACTGGCATTTTATGTAATTAATTCATTTAAAGTGAGAAAAATAGAATTAGCATGAAATGTGAGAAAAGAATATGCTGCGGTGCGCATGATATAACTTTCAACTTTGAGTTAAAATTATTTTCCGCTACTTTTTGGACTGATATTTCTATTAGTACAAGAGCCGGCAAGAAAAGAAGGCAGTTATCTCATACATAAATTGAAACGGGTGTTTAACGCCGTTTCGCCCCAATTTGTAGAACTTCATCAGGGCT
>NW_027104903.1:708586-709789 GCF_000696795.3 Halyomorpha halys | reverse complement strand
CCTTCTAGTTTAAATTAATGTTTGAAGTACCACCAATGGGTGGTTCCTTCCCAAGATTTTCAAGTGTATATGAAACATACTACATATTTACCTGTTGTATTATTTTGTACAATTGTAAATTACAATAAATAAATAATAAAAAAAATAAATAAAAATAATAATTCTTAATAAGATGGAAAAAAAGAAAAAAGAAAAGTTGATGACAAAAACAATGGCATTTATAGATTTAATAAAATAAATAACTGACTTCTAATGGGAAAAAAAGTTAATTTATGTAAGGACGAAAATAAATAAAATAGAAGTAATGACAATAACAGATATAGATAAATATAGAATTTATAACAGGATGTCCTGTAGAAGCCTGGGGTTCCAAGTTACTACTCATTTAATTGACGAAGTGGAATTTTGTTAACCGTTTTTTCATGAAGTCGTCTATTGATTCCATTTTTAGTTACCGATGCAATTGGCTATTTCTTACAAACCAAGGGGCATACACTGCGATTCTAATAGTACAAAAACCGGGAAGAAAAAAAAGGCAGGTATCTCACCCCAATTTTTATTACTCTAATAAAAACTATGTATAATTACTAGTCAAAATTGATGAGTCTGCCAAGTATACGTAGGGGGATTAAAAAATGGCGGCTGTTTCAAAACCTTAAATAAACATTGATTTTTCATTCGGAGCTCTATATCTTAAAAACTACCAAAAACACTAGAAAATCTAAAAGAACATTATTTAAAGAAGAGAAACATAATTTTCTGAAATATTAGCACTAAAAGAGCTATTTACGTTCAATAGTTCTCGAGGTATAGCTTTTTAAATAGCAAAATTTCTTAAAAATCTACTGAAAGATTAGTAAATAGTTAATTTATTTGGAGAAATGTATATCTCAGGAACTATGTGACGTACTGATGTCTTTTAGCACTCAAATTAAAGCTAGTTTAATGGACAATAAAAAAGTTTCTGACCTTTACCTTCGTAAGAATAGTAGTTTTCATGATATTTGCTAAAATAAATTGATTTATAGTTGCTCGGACAATAAATTTGATTTATGAAAAACCTTATTTCAGAAACAATTGGACGTACTGATGTCTGCTAGTGCTCAAATTAAAGCTAGTTAAATTTACTACAAAATAGTTAATTATGTTTATCTTTGTAGGATTAGTAGTTTTTATGACATTTGACAAAATAAACTCACAAAA
>NW_027104903.1:705992-707981 GCF_000696795.3 Halyomorpha halys | reverse complement strand
TCTCTTAGATTTTCTATTGTTGTTGGTAGTTGTAAAGATATAGAGCTCCGAATGAAAAATTAATTATTTTTAACGTTTTGAAACAGCCGCCATTTTTTATTCCCCCTATCTAAGGGACGTTGAACACCAAGACAACTGAAGAAGCCCCAACAGACTAGCTTAGCTAAGGCGAAAAGATTGAGGTTGGACTTCCCTTGGAGAAGTCCCAAGTAATTGCAAAGTCCAACCTAAGAAAATTCCTTATGGGCCATATTGGAGGACAAAGGGTCTCGGAAAACACCAAGAAAAAAGAGAAATATTAGGATGATTGAGACCTTGGTTTTAAAATCCGGAAAGTAGCATCTTAAAAAGTACACGAGTTGGTATTAAAATATTGGCAAACACTTAATCAGTCAATACTTCGCCAATTGAGGAACAGGACTGATTATATGTGCACAAATAAACCCAAAAAGGCACACAAACCAGAAATGGTTCATTACAAAGGATGACAATTTTCCATTGATCTAGCTCATCTACCTTTAATCATAACTTTTTGAAATTAAATTCATTGACACCTTGTAATTAACATTTTATATATCTTGGTTTGTAGCATTATAATATTATTAAGTTAAGATGTAAGCCAGAATTTTCCAACTAGCTAAGAAGTTGTAGCATGGATCATGATTTTGAGAACTAGTTAGTGGTCAAATCCGTTACATACACGGCGTTTCGGTGTGTTCGTCAAGGAATTTGATCAAAATTGTTGTTATATAATCGAAGGAAAAAGTCTTCACATACCTTTTACGGTATTCCATATGGAACTATCTCCTTAACGCGGTGGATTTGTTTACGATAGGCAATTAGGGTGGAAACAATTTTTTAATTGGGTCCACCAGGGGAAAGAAACAGAAATATTTTCGATGTTTGTGTGTTTTAGTTATGCTGTTGGGAATTCGAGAGATGTAAGAAGCCCGGGCTGAGGGTGCTAAGCAAAAAGCCATCGGAGATAACATAAGAAGACAGATATAAGGACGCGAGTGGAATAGCCAAGTCGTGGCAGTGGGAACAGAGAGACTAGCGCCATAATCTGTTGTCATCTGAGGCGGCCAGCGCTCGCTCCCTTTGTTCTTGAGCATTGTTACACGTGCTACTTTGTAATGTTCCTCTTCTTATCTCTTAGTTCATCGCATTCAGATTAAACATATTGTCCGGGGCCGTTTTGATCCCATGATAACCTTAATCTCCCCCTGAGACCTCTCGGTGATTTTTTAATCGTTTTTAGGTCATTAACTTGTGTTATTGGCAAAATTGCAACTATGGGGCTAGTAGCATCAAGAAGGCAGCTCCAATTTATAAAATTGTGGAATATATAAAAAATAAAAAATAAAAAAAAAATAGTTTCACTAATTCAGATTTGATATGGCTCATTTTTTAAATAAATATATTACCACTTAGAAATTACTACAGTTCATCTGAAAACCGCTCTCCTCTTCCTAGAGTTGAGGAAAAATTTAAAAGAATGGAGCCACTTCAAGTTTGCACCAATAAAAAAAAATAAATAAATTGAAGGAACACCTACAAGTCATTGAAGTCATAAGAGGTTAGGTATTCGGTACTTTTTCTTTTTCTCTTATTGTGGCAGTAGCAGCTGATGGAGATAAAACATTACCTAAGCAACTTCATAACTACTTTGATTCCGGCCTGGACGTGTTTAACTTTAATTTCGTGGTGTTCCTACAGAATGAAAAATTAACTCACACTGGGTTAGCGCACTTGCTCAGCCTCCACTGGCTCATTATCAGTAATGCGGCGAGAGGGATGCGCAGGGATCTCTTGAGCTCTGCTCTACACTTCACCCGTGGGGGATAGAGTGGGCTCAGGGATCCTCAGGTCGATTGTGTAAATATTGTATATATTATTTTATTTATTTATTTTTCGTACAGATAGTTTAATTTTGTTCATCTTGTCTATTCTTTTATTTGTATATATTTTAAGAGAGTTTTTTTTATT
>NW_027104903.1:704681-705803 GCF_000696795.3 Halyomorpha halys | reverse complement strand
TTTGGCATATACCTGCTCAAACTTAGTTTCCTAAAAATGGTGCAATATTAAATTATCAAATTATATCTAATATTTTTGCCTATAAGTGTGCAAAATTATTTTCTTATATACCCCTATTGTTCTATGACAATCCTGGTGGTAGTTAAGAAAGGTGCATAAAACACTATTTCTCAGTAACCGAAGTTTTATTCCACTTTTCGGAGCTTCATCAGAGCTTATGGATAATAAGGACTAGAAACTTTCTAAAATATGGTAATACCAAAAGAATATACTTGGATAGTTATATAAAAAAAAGGAACACAGTGAACTAAAGAATATATAAAATAAATGAATAGAATATTGATTAATAAAAAGTGCAGTAATTAGTAATAAAATTGCTCATGTAAAACTAGAGTAATGAACAGCGAAATGACAATTAATACAACTTTTTACAAAAATGTTATAATTAAAAGAGTAATTAATGTAAATCAGGGTGTAAGTATAGTGCAATGATAAATCAAGCGGATAGATAAATGTAGGTAAATGCGTAAAAAATATAGAAATATAGGCTCGTAAAATATAAATAACATAGAAGCTAACTTGAATCGTTGTAGATGTATAGTACAAAAACTGGAAATTGATGATTCTGCCAAGTATAGTCAGGCGGAATACAATATGGCGGCTGTTTCAAAACGTTAAAAAAAATCTTTTTTTTTTTTCAGAACTCTGTATCGTTAAAATTACCTAAAACACTAGAAAACCTAATAGAACATTATTTAAAATAGAGTAAACTTACTAAAATATGAGCTCTAATTTTTAATTGTTTATATACATACAGTTTTTTTAAAAGAAACATTTCATAAAAAATATACTGAAAAATGTTGATTTCATGAAAAGTTGCTTTTTAAAAATTTGTATCTCGGAAAAATTTGAACGTTACAAACGCTTCTATTGTTATTGTTTTTGTTATTAACTTTACTTTCATCTTTTAATAAGAATTATTATTGTAATATATTTATTTACAATGTTATTATTGTAATTATAGTTTGGGGTGTCTTTTGTATGAGAATATACCCTCCACCCCACCCACAAAAAAAGTGGTACTTCTTACATTAATCGTGTAAGGCCCACCAGGACACTTTG
>NW_027104903.1:698767-703158 GCF_000696795.3 Halyomorpha halys | reverse complement strand
AATAATAATAATAATAATAATAATGAAGGCCTAACGAACCCGAAGGTTCGGTGCCGATACCCCTGAACGCTCTCTGCATACATGCTTCCAGTGATACCCCTCCAAACACAAGTCTACTAAATCACTTTTAACGCAATCCTCCCATCTACGTTTCGGTCAACCCCTCGGACGTTTACCCAGGTTCAGTGTCTATTAACATTTTAGGGATCTGCTCGTTACTAAGCTCTAGGACCTTACACGCCCATCTTATTCTGCTTTTAAATAAATACCGTCATCCATCGTCCTACAATTAATTTCTTATGGTCAACTTATAATGTTCAAACAATCTCATTTTATACCCAATACCATCTGGTATGTACGCCTGCGCAAACATATTTTTCTAAGCATACCTGTATATAGAAAAAGCGTTGTCCGGTTTAATCTAAAGTTAGAGGAAGAATTTGTATTCCAGTCGAAGATTTTTATAATTTTTTTTTATTTTACCTTTTACCTGGCATCTTTATTTTGTACATATTTCTTTGAAAACCTTTCTTTTGTTTTCGAATGTTTATCATATTGTTCTTGTGCTCATTAGGCTTGTTAGTGAATAATTACTTCCTTCCCCACGTGACAGCCGAGATGCCGACAGCCGCAGCTGGCCCGGGTATGGAATATCAGCAAAGGAACCATAATGAAGACGCAGCAGACATTGTTAGTGGGAGCCCTTCGTTAAGTTCGCTTTCACACCTCATTGCTGTTAATTTATGGGACAGATCCCAGCCATTAAGGCCGAACTAGTCCTCAGACCTTCCGCTCCTCTCATATTAATGATGTGAAGAGAGTCTACATCTGCCAGGGGGCTCATTGGCTTCAGGGTTGACAAATCTCTTGGCTCTCGTCTCCAACCGCGGAACAAATACTCCCATGTCGGTGAGATTAATCTTATAAATATCTTAACTAGGTCCATGGGCAGGTGGAACTCATTCTTAATGAGAATATAAATCCTTCTGTTATCATCTTTATTCTAGTCTATTTATACGCTAAATAATAACGTGTCTCGGCATCGCTAAATAAGAGACAAGGCCAGTCGAATAAATGTTAGCCATATTGATAGTATTTACAAAATGTTATACATTATTTATAATATCCTCTACCTAGTCATTCCTGACATACAAGGGATTAATCTAGAGGTAACCAACATATTCATTCCGTTGGATCGTTACGAAATAAAAGCAACCTCAAATCGACAATGGTTAACAGTAAAAAACATAAACGTAAAATCAAAATAAAACGTTTAGAATTATTTTTATTTATTTATTGATTGCTATTTACAACAGTACATTATAATGCATTTAGTAAATTTAATCTCAGTTAAATTGGAGTGTTACAGACGTGTAGAGAAACTACCCATTGGTAGCACTCTAATGACGTTTTACATCAGCAGGTTTCGTGGCCATCTTCTTTTCAGGCGTCTCAGAGGATTGTCAGGAATGGGGTTAGTGTGGTTAGAGAGTTTTTAATGGAAGGAATATCTGGTTCAGGCTAAATTAAGGTCTTTGTATATGATTTTATTTGTGACAAAGTAAGGAGTATTGAGGATTTTACAAAGGGTTTTGGATTACAATGATCGGATACGAGAAGAATTAGGAATTAGAAGGTTTAGTGGGGCCCCAAAGCTCAACTCCGTATGTCCAGATTGGCATTATTACAGTCATGTAGATCAGTCTTAGGATTAATGGTTCGGGCTCGATCTGTTTCGTATGGAATATTAAGATCTTCATGGATGAGTTTATTTGTGAGAAATTACGGAGCATTAAGAATTTTTCGTAGGATTTTGGATTGTAAGGATTAAATGCGAGAGGAATTAGAAGGTTTAGTGGAGCCCCAAAGCTCAACTCTGCATGTACAGGTAAGCCTTATTATAATCATGTAGATCAGTTTTTTGTCGTGAATTGGAAGTTTAGACCGTTTGCCCAGTAAATACTGTAATATGTCGAAATCGACATGCAGTTTCCTGTATTCTCAGTCTTGTAAGAGGATTCCAGGTTAGTCGTTGGTCAAGATGTAGTCCAAGGTAGCGGATCTGTTCTACAGGGGTAAGATCAGCGTTATTAAAGGAGACTGTAAGGCAGTCGATAGGTTTACGACGAAGGGTAAAGCTGATTTGATGGGATTTATTTTAATCCTCCAATTACGACACCATTCTTCGAGGGATGTGATATGGGTTTGGAGAGTTTGGGATACAATCAAAGGGTTACTATTAACAGCGAGCACACATGTGTCATCAGCATACGTGGTGAGGATAGTGTTAAGATTCGTTGGTATGTCAGCTGTATAGACGGTGTAGAGGATAGGACCGAGGATACTACTTTGAGGAACACCACCGGACTGAGAATAGAGGGATGAATAGGAGCGATTATGGTTTACTTGGAATAATCTATCGATGAGTAAGGAACAGATGATGAGAAAGTATGTAGGATGTAGGAATCTACAGAATGTGCAAAGCAGCCCCGGGTGCCAGACCGAAAATATTTAGAAATAAAATGAATAATATAAATTAAAACAAAATCGTCTTTGAAGATAAAATCAAATGAATAAACTAAGTAATGAAAAGAAGGAAAAGAATTAATAAAATTAAAATATATATAAAATAAAATACTGTCTGGTACTTCCATGGGTTACAGGACGCACCTGTTTTGGCAAACATTTAAAAGTGGGCCCACGTCTATACTGGTTCAAATTAAATTAATATTAATCTTAATTAAATTGAATATTATAATGGCTCTCATCAAACGCAGTGGCTGTTAACCATTAATCATAAGCTAACTGAAATGTTTATACACTACATAATTCAGGCAGACTGGGTCTAACAGAATCAGACGAACTACTAAAAATGGCGACTGAACGGCTGTTTTAAGCCGTAGATTGTTGACTCGTTTGGTAGACAAATAATCCCCATTGACCGTTGTTAAATAAAAATAATCTTCTAAAGAAAATAATACAAATACAAATAAAATATAAATTAAATAAATACTATGAATATTTAAAAATTAATATAATTTGGCGTGAACAAAAGTAAAGTCGTTCAGATCGGAATCGAACATAACAGCCCCTCATAATTTTATTAACTGTCAATCAATACTCAACAATTTTGCTATGTTCAGAAGAGATTTCCTCACTATGGACTGGAATGTACCTTGGACACTTCCCTCTCCAAAGTATGATGGAAAATTTATTTTTATTATTATTAACTCAGTGGTATAAAACACTGTTTCATGCATTTCCCGTCTTTTTCGGTTATAGTTTTTAGGTTATCAACTATGGTATTTTACAGATGTGCCTGATGCATTTTCATAAGTCTTACTTTTCATCAGTTACCGACTACGAAAAGTGTGGTTGTTTGAATTTTAGAGCAATTGTAATTGTTATCGTTACCTTTGTAACTAAAAAAAAAAAATGTTTAATTATTAATTATTTAACTAGATATTAAATCGTTTTTTATAATAGAATAATTTATGATACTAACTTTGGTAGTTAATTAATGATAGTGATATCAAATAATAAATAATTATATTATGTTTTATAATATAAAAACCAGATTCATATCTGAATAAACAATCCGATAGATTTCATGAATGTAATGGTGATGTTAATGTATGGAGAGTTGTCGAGGGACACAATTTCCTATGATGCCTCTGTATCGAGGACAATATTCAAAGATGTGAAAGAGATATAATCGCTTTACAGAGCTGAAACTGAGTTGGATCTTCCCTTGTTATGAGATCTTCATGGGTCAACCTGCAGTGTCCAATCCTGAGGCGCGTAATAACCACCCCCTCTCTTTTACATTGGAGGATGAGACCCAGGAACCCACTGTTGACTTTATCATTTTAAGCTTATTATTTCCTACTGGTGGCCAATGCTGTTACCAGTCATTTAATATTCCAATCCGTATTGGTCGAAACAGATCTGAAGGGGAAATGTAACTGATTGTTATATTTCATAGAGAGTGGACTTCTGTTGCAGCTTTTCTTCTTTTTCGTCTGCAGGTATTCCGGAATGACTAGGATCCCAGAAAAATTATTCTAGAAGAACTTTCAATCTGTGCAATATGTGTCTTGAACAAGAAGATTTAGTAGGATAAATATTTTTGTTCAATTTGAAAATTTTTTTTCATGCAATAGAAATCTATTACTTACAAGTAGGGTTTGTCGGTTTTTAAAACCGGGTTTTAAAAACCGGTTTTTTGGAGAAAATTATGAAATTCGAAAACCGGTTTTTTAGTAGAAAATATCGGTTTTCAATGTATGAATAACACTTCGGTTGCAAGTGAGAGGGTATTTTCTATTTCGGGGAATTTTGTGAATAAACTAAGGACACGGCTAAATAGCAAATCAATAGACGTCCTCTGT
>NW_027104903.1:695819-698347 GCF_000696795.3 Halyomorpha halys | reverse complement strand
CTATTCGAAAACCGGTTTTCTAAAATGTCGGTTTTTGTATAAACCCTACTTACAAGTAACAATGGTTCCTGTTTCCTGATGTAATATAATTTCACTTTCACACCTCACGATAATATAATTCTTTTTATGATGAAAATATTATGTGTGGTATTCTTAGCTTATCTTTATCGTACACGTTTATAAATTACCAGACCGTTTTTGAACTCATGAAACATACATGAATTAAATTATATTTTTTCCTTGGCATTCTTAAGGAGGGAACGCGGTGGCTCTGTGGTAAGGCACTGTGCTACTAACTCCAACCCAGACCCGGGTTCGAATCCGTCTGGGCAGATAATTATTTTCTGTTACACTGTAGCCGTGAGTCAGCTCTGTGGGTTACGGAGGCCATTCAGCCTCATGAAGTGGGTACCCTTAATTTTGGAAAAATCCGGCGATTAGGCGTGATTTTGACCACATCATCTCCTTGTATAATGAAACAGTGCCTTACAAAATACTGAACCCATGACCCTTTATAGGTCACATTATTATTATTAATATTTTAAGGCCTCTATTTCCATCTCCTACATGAGGGCATTCAGAATTCACTATAATTAAGCAGGCATCTTAAACATCAAGCAGATGCAAAAAAATAAATTGACATGGAAGGTGCTTAGGAGGAAATCCTCTGTGAGAGCACCACTTCTTCAAGTTCCCTAATGACTTGCGATACTTTAATTGCACGAATCGGTCCTAATCATGGAGACTATTATGCTATTAAAATCATCTTGTTCATTTCATAAATTATGCGAGCTTATTTATTCATAAAAATGCCATCTTCCTAATTGGCTATCATAATCAGAAAGATGTTATTGGGAATTTGAAACGCATTATAAATTGATAGATGTTTAATTTCAGTTGATTTTTTGATAATGGACCTAATAGGAACCTTTTCACAAGCGATTTCTTCCTTTGATGGGTATAATTTGAATATTAAATAATATCTCGATTTAATGTATTCCATTGTTGATTATACTTATTAGGGGAATTATAAAATTTAACATTCGGTACAAAAAATATACAACTTTATTTAAACGTACTATAGAAACAACCTGAAGAATACATCAATGTCATAAAGGAACGTCAAATATTAAGTCAATGCTAAATATTTTATTTTAATGCGGATCAATGTGTATTATAAATATGCTAATTTAGTATAATTTTATTTATAATTAGATAACTTTATTATTTATTTAAGGTTATATGACTTTCTCTTTCTACTTAATCTTGTTCCTGTGAGACAAATCTCTACAATTCAGATTTTTTCGTATCATTTCGTTCAATTCGTATGATTGATTTCCCAATCAGTCTGAGAATAACTGAATCATTGCATGTTAAAAGGGTATTTTTTTTTGAAAATTAAAAAAAAAAAAATCCTGTTGGATTTTTTTTCACCAAGTATATTTACAGAAAATACACTAATATACACCAAGTATATTTACAGAAGATACACTAATATACACCAAGTATATTTACAGAAAATACACTAATATACACCAAGTATATTTACAGAAAATACACTAATATACACTAAGTATATTTACAGAAAATACACTTTTTATCATTTTTCAAGTACTACTCAAAAATAAAAAGTTGGGCTTTTTAATCAAGCCAAGTATTCTAGAAAATTCTCAACTTAGATGAAGTTATACACTTTTAACATTCAATGAATTTTTTAATTCAATTTTTATACAAATCTAACTTAACCTATGTTTTTATCCTCTTAGTTTTTTTTTATCCATTACTTTATTAGATTTTAACAACGAAAAGAAAAATAAACCAATTACCGCCCCCGAAATCACGCACAGAATGTTAAATGTTAATATGAAGATATAATTGTCATATATTCATGAATAAAATTAACATTTAACTATTTTCATTATCAGGTATTTTCTGAAGTATGGTGGAACCTGTGTATATTAGGAAGGTCTGATAATATGAAACCTTTCAGTTTTTCCTACTGAATGGTAGAAATTACAAAAAAAAAAAAAAATGTAAAGTTCATGGTTATAATTACTGATTTACATATTAGCCATATATTTACAATTTCAAATTTGCTCTTTTCCAATTACCAAAGAAATCTCAATTTTGCGAAAAGAAAAAAAAAAAACAGTGATGATTCTGACTTTCTGTTCGGTAAAAATGAAATTATTTTAATAATTTTTTATTTTGTTTGTAATATTATGCACGAAAAATATAATTAGAACAATAGTTATTTGTCATAAATGAATTATATCACGAGAAATAAAGTAAAAACTGAATCATTGTCTGTTAAGAAGATGTTTATTATCCCAAGCATATTTCCAATTTCAAATTTATTCTTCTCCAATTAGTAAATGTACAAAACTTATTTTATTTTGCAATCTTGCAAAAAAAATATATATAGTAGTGACTCTGACATGCGGTATGATTAAAATAAAATCCTTTTTTTTTTTTAATTTATGCAAGGAAAATCATATAAGAACAATGGTTATTAGTCATACATGAAT
>NW_027104903.1:693132-694939 GCF_000696795.3 Halyomorpha halys | reverse complement strand
AAGAATTAATGGGTTAGGATGGTTAAGGAGTTTGGAATGAAAAGACGCATATCTGTTTTGGACCAAATCTGCAACAAATGGGTTGTTAAGATCTTTGTGAATGAGTGTATTTGTAATGTAATAAGGAGCATCAAGGATTTTACGTAGGATTTTGGATTTTAAGAATTGGATGTGGGAGGAATTTGATGGTTTGGTCGAGCCCCAAAGCTGAATTCCATATGTCCAAATTGGTCTGATTATCGTAGTGTATACTAAGTTTTTGTAATGAATGGAAAGTTTAGAGCGTTTGTCAAGTAAGTGTTGTAGCAATCGGAATCTACGAGCAGTTTCTTGTCGTTTCAGTCTTGTGTGAGGATTCCAAATAAGTCTCTTGTCAAGATGGAGTCCTAGTTATCGAATCTGTTCAACAGGCGTTAGTGGAGTATTTAGAAAGGATACTGTAGGGCAGGAGGGTAGAGGTTTACGACGGAGAGTAAAGGTGATGTGGTGGGATTTGTCAGGATTTATTTTGATTCTCTAGTTTTGACACCATTCTTCAATAGATGTTATGTGTGTCTGTAGTGTTTGTAATGTATTAGTTGGGTTGTTGTTTACAGACAGTATACATATGTCATCAGCGTATGTTGTTAGGATTGTGTTAGGATGGGTTGGGATGTCAGCTGTATAAACCGTATAAACAATGGGACCTATGATGCTACTTTGAGGAACACCGGCGGACTGAGAAAAGGGAGATGAGTAGGCTAGGTTAGGATTAACTAAGATAAAATTTAATTTCTATAATCTATTAAATTTTTAAAGCTCGCGTGATACAGAGATTGTACAGTGTTAAATTCGTCAGTGAGCACTTGAAGATATTCTCCTTTCTTGCAAGACAATGGAGATTACAAACCGTAATGGCTGTTAGCGGATACCCGGATCGGCAAGCTATTAGAGAGGAACATATGGTGGCACTCGTTTAGTGCTGCCCTACCGTGCTTATTACCTCGGGGAGCCGGGAGATGGAAGGGTGTGTTTACAGATAAATGACTTTATTAACAGCTCGAGGATCTGTCCTTGTCGTGACCCTCTCTCTAATGGTCTCGCCGCCTTCCTTTTGTTCTCCACCAACAGCTAGGAGAAATGCTAGAATATACTCCGTCCTTTCCCGGGTCCGAGATTAAAGTCCACCCTATAATAAAGGTTATATATTTATTAGTTTTATTTTTTAGTTGTCTTGGTCTTTCGCGCTTCTCTTAATATTTTTAACTATCATATCAACATCAAACTAACTCAAACCTAGGATAGGATATAGCATTGCTAACTTTACATCCTCAATAGAAAATCCAAATTAAAACCAGAAACAGCTACTCTTATTTTTAAAATAATTCTTAGACTACTGCTGACGTAGGGCTGTGAAGTCTGGGGAACGGTATACTTTACGAAAAAGAAAAATTACAATCTTTTCAAAATAAAGTCGTATGAATTGCAGTGAGGATGCTCCTTGGTTTGTAAGAAACGGCCAATTGCATCGGCAATTACAAATAAAACAAAAGTTCCACTCCCAGCTACCAACAGTTAATGGAGCAGTTACAACTTGGGGAACCAAACCACAACCCGAAGACTGAAGCCAAGACTGCTGCAGGACATCCTATTATAAGTTCTTTATTTATCAGTTCTGTTATTGTCACACTAAAATTTTATTTTATCTAAATTTCTTCTTTTTTTTTTCTCTTCACCCTTTTCTTAAATTCACTTTAATTTTTTTTTTCCATTAGAAGTCAATTTTTTATTTTCTATAAATTATTATTTTAATCTATTTATTTTATCT
>NW_027104903.1:691422-692865 GCF_000696795.3 Halyomorpha halys | reverse complement strand
TGGTATTAAATAAATAAATTAAAAATATTATTGTTTTTATTGTTATTGTTGTTGTGACGGTAAGATGTGTCAAATCTGAGAATTTCTAACATGCTAAATGTTAACAGTTTAGGATTGTGAGCAACCTAATATAAAGTCCAAGTTCTATGTTAAATGCAGTGGAACTCCTAGTGGATTTTCTTGGGAACTTGATTTGTAACATTGTAATCTTCAGGAGATAATAAATTCTCCATCAGCTTCTTCCTCACTTGTCCCTCGTTTCCTATCTGCTGTCTCGTTGTTAGCTGGTCTGAGGAAAAAGGTTATGTAAAATGTATTTGGCCACTGCCAAAATTATTATCAACATTTTTATTTACATGAGACCTATTTTCGTTTATTATTATTATTGATTTTCAATTTTATCATTTTTTTAAAAATTTCTTTCAGTAGCAAATCCACTGAAAACCTCTCGTTAGCTAATTGACCGTGGTTAGTTGTTAGCTCGGAGAAAGGGAAGGGAGGGGCTGAAAAGCTGCAGAAAAAAATGAAGCCAAAAAGGTGGAACTTTCCAGGTGCGCGGTGGAGCAGTAAGGACGAGTCCTCGCCAATAACTGGATGCCTTCTAGTCCAGTTTAGATTACAATGGCGGACATTACTTTTATCCTCAACGTAAACGTTCCTTTCGTGGGCGTGGCTTTTTTGGCTTCTGCTCGGCTTTGAAGGAGATGTCTGGCATTGTTAGATATTGTTTATTTTATTTATTTTTGTATTTTATTGCTCTTGAACTGGACTTATTATGGAATTCTCGTTTGTTTTTCGATCTGGTAATAATATAGTTTATAAGAAAGGAGGCTTGTGAATTAACTCTTAGTTTAGAAGATAAAAGGATTTTTATTATAATGAATTATGAATAGATTATACTAAATGTATTAATATTTGTTTCTTCTTTACTAGTGGATTGTAAGCCTTAACTATCATATTTAATGGTGTTCAAAGTGATTATCTTGAGCATTTTTATGCTTGACTCGGCTGTTTCTCCCATAGCAGTGGTTGTAGACGGCACTAGATATATATTGTTGTTTAGCAAGTTTCAATTATCCTTTTTTTTTATAAAGAATAAAGGTTACTAAGCATAGACTCTTAGTTTTATGTCACCCCAAAAAATCCAAAAAAAAAATCCAGAGGTGAGAGATCTGCAAAACGTAACATTAACACACAGTGGCTGAACGGCACACTGCTGCTTTGAAGCCGAAGTAGTCTTGATGCTCAAAGTAATTATATTGTACAGCATTTAATACGAATGCTGACGTTTATATTTCATTAATAAAGTATTTGAATCGCTTAATAATGTATTTATTGAAACCTAAATAATTCATAACAATGAAAATCTTTAGACGTAAATACGTCTTAGCGGATATACCTTTATAAGGAATTTAATTCCTGTTTTGAGATCCATAATTCATA
>NW_027104903.1:688359-690391 GCF_000696795.3 Halyomorpha halys | reverse complement strand
GAATATCTGAATTAAATAATTATGGTGTCTCTCATTTTTTGTCTTTTAGAAACCTCTCAATTTTATATGTGAGTTTAATTTGACCTACTTCACTCTGCTTAAGGAGTTATAATCGCTTTATTATACTTGTAGATGTAACTAAGCAATTCCTGCTTCAAAGGCACGGACATGGAAGATGAAACGAGACCGCTAAATAATTAAGTTGTTCCTCGCCTGAATCCCCTCACAATAGATATGCTAAGGAGTACAGAGCTAAAAGAAGCGATGAAGACCGATCCTGACTTTCTACAGATTGAGGAGGGTGGGCGCTGACTACACGGCAAGGCACTTAGCAGAGGCTCCCAGGCACCGACTATAAATGGTCCTCAATCTCTTCCAAGGACAATAGCACACGTTCAGGCGTTTCTTACTCCAGACTAATAGAAATACCAAAACCTGACAATTAGCTTCAAAGCATTGTGCTTTGGTATTCTCCAACCCGTAATTAACAGAAGGGCATTTCTTTGTTTACATTTTTACGACCTAGCTTCATTTTTTTTTCCTCAAACTCAAGTTTGAGAAAGTTTTCTTAATTTTCACTGCAGTTTTGAATCTACCACAAGTCATTATTTGGCGAGACCTTCTTTCTAGGCAAGCCAGGTAGTTCATTAAATAACTAATGACTTTCGTTGATGTCGCGCTGGTTAGAACAGTGATAAACAACATATGTTTTGTTTACGGTTTCTTCGACTACTTCATTACTATAATAAATTCGTTATATTGTAGTTTTACTTATATGTGAAATATATGGTAATGGAAAGTATTACTAAGATGAAAAATTTTGAATTCGAGTTTTTCGACGGAAATAAACTTTTGTTGGCACCAACAAATAACCAAGTTTCGCTAAATAGTCTGTGTTTGTGAACAGCCTCGCTCCAAAAACGAGATGTCGTAAGATACAACACCTTAAGAGCGGGTCTGGTATATACCCAGGAATATTCCTGGGATGTAACAGTAACATTAAATAAATTTTGATTTATCTTTAGTTATATATTTGTGGCTTATATTTGCCTAAGCTCAGCGGAGAATAGGGTGAGTTAAAACAAACGAAATAGTCACAAAAGGGGTAAAAAGAAAAAAAAAATAATAAAGAATAAATCGCTCCTTATTTTTAAGGTGACACGTTATTTTTTCCCCTGGGAAATAAACGAAACCCCCGAAACTGTGACCCCCATATGCCCAGGATATAACCATATACCTCTGTACAAACAATTATCGAAATATGACCACTGGCGAATACCTTTACATGTAGACAAACAGCAACCCGGCGTGATACCTACCCATCTGTATAATTAACGTAATTAAGTGAACATAAAAAAAAGTAAATTAATAAGTTGAAAGGTGTGCATATGTATAAGAAAGAACAAGCAGAGCTATATAAACAAATGTTTAATAATTAAAACAAAATATTTTATCAAACAAATAGATTATAAAACTTATAGATAGACTTTACCTTAACTTAAATGCCCTAACTTAACCTGACTAACTAAATTTACACTATAATACAAAAGAAGAACATAAAATAAAAATAAAAAATGAGTTCAAACCCCACTTAGTCCTCGGGTGTACTCCTGCCAGATCATAGAGTTGTTAATTATCTCCTTTACGGCCACCGTCTTACCTTCCCAAGAATTATGAAGACGACTCCCGCCAACTTTCCTGTCCAGGACGTGCTGAAGTTGCCACACACTGCGTTATATTCCCACCGTTAATGATAATACCGATCGCCCATTGAAGTAAAACACCATAATTTAGAAAAACAAAACTTGCACGATAACATTTCTTATATGGTGGTATTTCAATACAATTACTAAAGACACAGGGCCTGATAAACTATAACCAATCGTAACGTGTTCAAAAACCGAACTGTAACCTTCTCAAAACAATACCCCTTGTCTACGCAGAAATCTCCAGTGTTTGATTTAAGCATGACAAACGTATTCGACTGGCTACTTTATTGAAGAAATTTTATATATATATATATTTTTTTTTA
>NW_027104903.1:684393-686334 GCF_000696795.3 Halyomorpha halys | reverse complement strand
CAGACAAACGTTTATTATGTAATGTTTCTTCAGTATATATATATATTACTTTATGGAACGGTCTAAACTTTTGGCTATACATTACCAAAATCTAAACTTGGGTCTCTTCTTTTCTTTCTCAGAAGGAATCTAGAGCAGTCAATAGGTTTACGAAAGTCGTATTGTTAAACAGTATTCTATTCATTTAAAAGTGTAGATTTTTAGTAAAAATAATATTAACAATTATTTAACTTTTTAAAAGTTTAAACTGGTCGTTTAAAAATCCGAATTTTAATGAGATCTCGTTGAAAATAACAAAACTTTTAAGATGATTCTGTAATTTTTTGTTTCCATCTTCTTTAAGAATTTTTGTTTCTATACTTATCCTGTACATAAATATACCGGAACGTACTATATCAGCTAATTTTTTCCGTAATACGTAATTTTACTTAAATACTTAAAAAGCTAAAACTTAAGGTTTTTAAATTATAATGATGTATAGAAAGTATCTTTATAATAATTATAAAGATTATAATCATAAATTATAAAGATGTATGGAAGTTGGATTTTACCCAATTAATTGTTATCTTATAGTACTGAGCTGTAGTGGAAAAGTGAATAAGTATTTAATATACTTATGCTAATTTAATTTTAAATACTTAAATTTAAAATTTTAGAAACTTTTATTGATTTAATTACTTACTTATTTAATTAATTATTTTATTTTAATGTATTACCTTATTTCGTTTTAATGTACTGACCTATTTAATTTACTTTATTTTAATCATAGATTTAGTTAATATTTAATTACTAGCTTTTTTAATTTCAGAAACTAAATTTTATAATTCATAAACTTTTATTCAGTATTTTAAATAATTACTAACTCATATAATCAAATATTTTATTTTAGTTTTCTTACTTAATTTAATTTATTGCCTTATCTAATTACTTTATTATTATTTATTTATTATTACGAGATGGTTGGAGATGCGGTCAAAATGAAACACATATAAGTTGATGTAACTTATTTAATTTGGCACAATTAAATAACTATCTCTCATAATTATTATTTATTTAGTTTACTTGAACATTTTATTGTAATTATTGATTAGAAGCGCGGTGGACCTGTGTTAATTTTATATCAGATTGATGATAAATGTTTAAGTTGTACTTGGAACCTGTAAATTTTGTAGTAGCAACAGGACTTACTATTTATAAAGGACCCGAGTTCAAATTGGGCTGGGCAGATGAGTCAGTCCTGTGGGTAATGCTGCTCCTGATGTCCACCCAACCTCATAAGATAGTTCTCCTTAGTTGGAAAAAAATCTGGCAGTTAAGTGTGATCTTGAAAAAATCACCTCCTTGTACGACCGTTGTTCTAAAAACTGTGCTTCATAACAAAGTACTGAACCCATGACCCTTCATGGGTTATTAGGGTTCACATTATTATTATTACTGATTTAATTATCTGCTTATTTAATTTTAGAAACTTAATTTTAAAATTAATTATAACATTTACTAGACAAATGATTTAAACTTCCAATACGTTACAAAAGACACATCTACATGACTATAATAAGGCCTATCTGGACATACGGAGTTTTAAAGCTCCAATAAACCATCGAATTCCTCCCGAATAAAATTCTTACAGTCCAAAATCCTTAATGCTTCTTGCTTTGTTACAAATCAAGTCATCTATCAGGACCTCAATGTTCTGTAGCGAGAGGGAGCAAACGGTATAGTAAAGCTCACCAGAGCGCAGCACCTCGAGCCTCACCGAAGCTCTCAAATTTACTTATTACTTCATTTTGTAAAGAACACGTTGTAATTTTTGTATATTAATAATATCTCTACATAATACTTAGCAATATCTGTGCAATGAATAATAAATGATAACAATGCAATGCACGAACCTATCTCAAGCAGACATGTACCGACCGCTTCTCGGTCACAGCCGCATAG
>NW_027104903.1:674635-684343 GCF_000696795.3 Halyomorpha halys | reverse complement strand
CAGACAAACGTTTATTATGTAATGTTTCTTCAGTATATATATATATTACTTTATGGAACGGTCTAAACTTTTGGCTATACATTACCAAAATCTAAACTTGGGTCTCTTCTTTTCTTTCTCAGAAGGAATCTAGAGCAGTCAATAGGTTTACGAAAGTCGTATTGTTAAACAGTATTCTATTCATTTAAAAGTGTAGATTTTTAGTAAAAATAATATTAACAATTATTTAACTTTTTAAAAGTTTAAACTGGTCGTTTAAAAATCCGAATTTTAATGAGATCTCGTTGAAAATAACAAAACTTTTAAGATGATTCTGTAATTTTTTGTTTCCATCTTCTTTAAGAATTTTTGTTTCTATACTTATCCTGTACATAAATATACCGGAACGTACTATATCAGCTAATTTTTTCCGTAATACGTAATTTTACTTAAATACTTAAAAAGCTAAAACTTAAGGTTTTTAAATTATAAAAATGTATATATGCAAGTTGGACTTTACCCAATTAATTGTTATCTTATAGTGCTGAGCTGTAGTGGAAAAGTGAGTAAGTATTTAATATACTTATGCTGATTTAATTACAGAAACTAAATTTTATAATTCATAAACTTTTATTCAGTTAATTACTAACTCATGTAATCAAATATTTTATTTTAATTTGCTTACTTAATTTAATTTACTGCCTTATCTAATTTACATTATTATTATTTATTTATACGAGGAGAAGATGGTTGGGGTGCGGTCAAAATGAAACACAAATAATTTTATGTAACTTATTTAATTTGGCACGATTAAATAACTATCTCTCATAATTATTATTTATATAGTTTACTTGAACATTTTATTGTAATATTGGACCTGTGTTAATTTTATATCAGATTGATGATAAATGGTTAAGTTGTACTTGGAACCTGTAAATTTTGTAGTAGCAACAGGTACTTACTATTTATAAAGGACCCGAGTTCGAATTGGGCTGGGCAGATGAGTCAGTCCTGTGGGTACTGAGTATGTCCACCCAGCCTCATAAGATAGTTCTCCTTAGTTGGGAAAAAATCTGGCAGTTGAGTGTGATCTTGAAAAAATCACCTCCTTGTACGACCGTTGTTCTAAAAACTGTGCTCTTAACAAAGTACTGAACCCATGACCCTTCATGCGTTATAAGGGTTCGCATTGTTATTATTACTGATTTAATTAATATTTAATTATCTGCTTATTTAATTTTAGAAACTTAATTTTAAAATTTATTATAACATTCACTAGACAAATGATTTAAACGTCCAATCCATTACAAAAGACTGATGTACATGACTATAATAAGGCCTATCTGGACATACGGAGTTTTAAAGCTCCAATAAACCATCGAATTCCTCCCGAATACAATTCTTACAGTCCAAAATCCTTAATGCTTCTTACTTTGTTACAAATCAAGTCATCCATCAGGACCTCAATGTTCCATATGTTGCCGATATGCCCAGAACCAGTAACAGTCCTGCCATGATAAACTTTTTTTTAATAATAAAAATTTGAGATATTTTTATTCATTTAATTACTTACGAAGTTAATCAATTATTTTTATTAATTATTCTTATTTAATTTACTTATAGTATTTAATTTCTATTCTTAACTAAAATATGGTGTTATTAGAAACAATACTGTTCCTAATATATGTGGTTCTACTGTCTGAATCACCTCATACCAGTGATGTCGATAAGACACAGTCCTATGACAGTAATATCCATACGATTAAACTGTGCTTGCTTCCCTCGTACGCAGTGTGATCGAATCTATTAAGTTGTAACTATTTAGAAGGTCCTTCGACTAGAGTTTATACCATACTAAAAAGGACCCGAAAAAGCCTTAGAGGGTCCTAATAAAGTATACGACCATATTTGACACGTCACATGTTTACGGCGTGCCTTCGCTCTTTCGGTCATTAAATGTTTTATACTGTCTTCGGCCCATCCTCTCTCTCTCTCTTTCTTTAGGCTTAAACTTCAGCCTGAGACTTGAGTTAAAATTTAATTCCCATCGTAAAACATATGAAAAGGATAAAATATTTAAAAGGGAGACTTAGTCTTAATTTCATCCTTGGTAAATGAGTCGTTCTTATTCAAAAAAGGACATCTTATATCGGCCAGATAAAGCCGTTTGTAGCTGAAGCAGAAGATTGAGATTTGAAAAGGACCTCCTTATCAGTACCATAAATATATATTGCTTGCCTAAAGTTGAACACCAACAAATTGTACCACTCTGCATACATTTTTTTTTATTACTAAAAATTTAATGGGAATAGGTTTTTAAAATTTTATTTTTGTTAATTTTATAACAGATTTCGTTTTTAGTGGTCATTAAACTTTAATATCCCCGATGACACGAAACAGATTTCTCGGAAATCAAATAATATTGTAGATTTCCAAAAAATATTTAACTTTATAACATTGTTTCACTGTTTTATCTATCACAGAATCTTCTTCCTGTTTACATATTTTAAGAGATATAGGTGAGGCAAAGATTTACGATCATGATGAAATATTGATAACATTTTATATGATATTTTTGATAAATAGTTAAGTTGTACTTGGAACCTTAAAGTTTGTAGTAGCAGCACTATTTATAATATATTTGAACGGGTAGTAGGCTCTGGAAGCTAAAAAAATGATCACAGTAAACAAAAATAACACTATAATAAACTTATTTAGTCCGACTAATGATGTACTATGCGGGAGTGGGTAGCTCAATGGTAAGGCTTCGAATCCAGCTGTGGTATAATATTATTTATAATAATTATTATCTGTTGCGTGTAGCCGGTGAGTCAGCACTGTGGGTTTGGGAGCCCTCCGGATTCACCCAGGGAAATATAGCGGGTACCCTTATTTGGGTAAAAATTGGTTGATTTTTTTTTTTTTTGTTTTTGCCAAAGAATGACAGAAATATAGCAGTTTAGTATAGTTACATTCGGCTCGTAACTATTTATTGAATGCTAAATTATTATAGAATCAATATTGAAAATTCTATTATGACTTTGTGAAGTTATCCAAAAGAAAGCCACATATTTAGTTAAGTGAAATAAAAACATTTTATTTAATAACTACGATAACGAAAAAATTTATGTGACCAGCGAAACGTAATAACCAACTACGCATGCGCCCGCTCAGTCTAACTCATGTTAGAACAGATCGTTTATTTATGCCTTTTTTTTTTTTGCATTCCCCATTACCTTATGCTACTTTTAGTGTTACTTTTAATGCATCTATATTACAACTTATTATGTGTTTCAGTCTCGGCAAAATATTTGTCCTCTTATCTCCTTACGTTAATTATCAGATCCTTCATAGTTGATATCCATATCCATCTTTCATTACGAGTAAAAATTTGAGATGGTTAATTATTTCAAATAAACAAAATTAAAAATACTTTAAAATATAGAGAAGATAGCCAGGGTTGTGATCAAAAGAGAGACAAAAATATTTAACAAGTACTTATTTTCCGACGTTTCGCCCCCACTCAGGGCAAAGAAGATACGAAAACAACTAAAAATATTTTGACTTAGTAAGATAAAATAAAGAAAGTAAGTTCAGAATATACAAAGAAAAGAAGAAATAAAATAGTCCAAATATAAAATAGACAATGATGAGAATATAAACAAAAGCACGCAAACTATTAGGTTAAAAATGAAAAGGAGACGGAATAACAAATAAAAATAGAAAAGTAGAAATGAGAAAATAAAATTTAACACACTAAAAAATGGAAAATAAAGAATTGAGTAAAGATTACATAAAAGTCGAGAAACAATAGATACAATAAAATTCAAGTCAGACTGTTTCAATGAGAATAGCACTGCTACCTTCCTGATTACCAAACTACCAAACAATCACCGCCTCTATTAAATTTAGGTCATAGTTTCGGAGGCTTAGTCATCTAGGTACTCTCTGAAGACGGTTGAAATGAAGTGTGACTCTGACTACGACTTCCGTCAAAACAGCCCTGACGAAGCCCAGCAACGTGGGGCGAAACTGGCTCTAATAAAATAGTACACCAATTTACTATTTGAGTTTTAATTGACCGCACCCGGACCAAATTCCATTTTTTGATACACACAGTCAATAAGCATTCTTCCATACTATCTATTTCATGTATTTTACAGGTTAGAGTTGTACGAGGGTTACCCCATAAACAAATAAATAAATTATTATTATTATTATTGTTATTATTATAAAGTGTGTTGATGAGTGGAAGTAAATTAACTTATTTATTTTATTACTTCCTATAGGTAATAAGACCTATCTGATATTCGATACCGCTTAAGTTTAAATCGATTTACTAAGTTCATTCAAAATCAAATGTCTATGTCAATGAATTTATTCATAATTTCCTCTTGTTCATTTTTTTTCTTCAATTTTTATGTTAATACATAATCTTAAATAGCTTCTAACTGTTCTGTAGTACGACTAAATGCGACTTATCATTCACTAAGATTGGTTCTAACTGCGGCACCATTTTTTTTTTTTTAGGTCCTATTAGAAACCTCCTTACCAGTATCCTATTATTATGAAATGATAATAGAATTCTAATTAGGTGTTTGTTTGGACAGGTGTTCGATTAATGAAACAACACTGCTTGATACAGAGCTGTACCTCTCTGCTCTGTGGACAAGTCCCATTCAGGTGTCAGGACGGGACATATCTAATAAAAAGGCCTGTGTTGGATTCGGTCGTAGAACAAGTGGGCTTAATCAGGGAATTCAATTGAACCCGTATACTAACAATTATCATTTTACAACCTTCTCGTTTCAATTATATGTTTATAATTTGTTTTTGTATTTATTATGGATAATAGAAACGAGAGAGAAAACAAAATAAATGCTATGTAACAGACGTATTTCACATCCTATACTTATGTTTTGGTAATTTTATTAATATATTATTGTATTACTTATTTATAGATATGATTAGAGACCGGATTTTTGTGCAATTGCATATTTTATTTCCTGGCTCCGACTTCGCCCAAAATTTGAACAATCCAAATAATAAAATTCAAATATTACTAATTTCATATTGCACAAAGTTCCACGTTTCGGAGTTTTCTGGACAACATTCAGCGTTTTACTCATTTAGGCAAAATTTCATGATTATGGTTTTTGTTTTATGCTTTTACTAAATTTCGTTGAATCCTTGTTCTAAATTTCTCACTCTTCTCTATTTATTTTAATTTCGTTTTATTATTTTTTTCCTTATTTAAATTATAGTTTAGATATACCTAAAATTGCGAGCGACTGTTAACCGAGCGGGACGTATAAATACGTCAAACGTAAACAATAAGGGTATTCATGATCTTTAGTTTAACATGTTGAAGCGTGTTAAATGGAAAAACGTAGGTTAAATGGAGAAATATTTCTTTCTTTTATCACATTAAAACGAAATAACATGTAAGATGGTTGAGAGTCTGTTACTAGTACATAAGTAACCTAACGCAACAAATAAAATGGTGAAGGGCTGATCTGTTGCACGACGTCATTCCCCATATACCAGACCTAGGAACAGACTCTTAACCATGTTAAATTTATTTATCACCCTACCTTGCCTATTAGACAATATGGGTGTTCGCAGCAGCGGGTACAACTCATTGCTGCATATGACAAACATTACATAGCAGTGCACACAGCTTGCTCTTGCTCCTAAGTAAATCTTGCTCTTCTACTGAGGCCTTGCTGGTGGAGCTTATTCTCTCCTACCCAGGGAGAAGTGAGTAGAGCCCACAGCCTCCTTCCACCCATACACCAAGGTCTTGTAGTGCGCGTAGTTTTCTTTCTTCATCATCTCAGGAAGATGGCTCTCAGTCAGAACATAGAGTCCTGTTTCTCTCATCATCTTGGCTCTCAATGCTTCATAGGCGGTACAAGCAAGTACGACGTGCTCGGCGGTCTCAGGAACCTGACAAATTGGGCAAAGATGATCGATGTTTATGCCATGTGCGGCGAGCTTAGTTCGGAAACCCCCTTGCCCCGTGAGTAACTGTGAGATCCAATAGTCGGGGAGGGCCCACGTTGATTCTAGGCGTGAACCAACGGTAGGAAAGTACTTCCTTAGGGTGGCCCCTTTTAAGCAATCCACCCACCGTCGATTCCATTCTTGCAAGGTTTCTTCTCGAAGGATCCTCTTCCATCTATTAGGGCTTTCACCAATACGCGCTTGGAGGTTGTCCAGTAAATCCGCCAGACCTTCCCTCTTTATTTAACCATGTTACATCGTTTTAAAATGGTGAAAGAAAGAAATATTTCTCCATTTAATAAGCTTTGACATGTTAAACTAAAGTTCATGAATTCCCCAATGATTGAGAGTCTGTTACTAGGTCTGTTAAATGGAGAATGAAGTCTCGCCAGCTGAGCTCGTCACCCTTTTATTTGTTGTCGTGTTAGGTTACTTGCTCGTTGTTTGTGTTTGGATTGTGTTAATATTGTTTTGGATGTTTTTATAACTAACAAAGCAATGAATGACAATAATAATAATGTAACGACAGTTGTCAATTAGCCCATCTTGATTCTCTTCCTCACAAGGTAGAAAATCAACAAAATACTGAGTAGCCAAACTTTTACACAACTGCCACTTTTTACTTAATTTATACATATTGTAATAAATCACTTTAGTGAAAACTTAAAAGTAAACAATAACATGAAATTTTGGAAAGAAAGGTTATAAAACAAGTTACTCAAAAAATCCGCTAGGAGCTCTTATGCATTTAACATTTAATATTACTTTAAATAGGGCTGCTCAGAATCCTATCCTGAATACCCCTAATATCGGGTACGGGTTGGAGTTGAATACGTCCCTGAAATACATGTAGCGCCTTGCGCAATGTGCTGCATCAATGCACATGTTATATAAAAAAAGATAAAGAGCATTTGGATCGAGTACTCTTTGATAGAGTGTGTAGAGAAATTGGTCGATAAGAACAAAGTGAAAACCAACCCAAAGGCATCAACAAGGAGCTCTACAACTAAACCATCACGCTTATTTCAAAGGTATTTTCCAGAACAAATAAAAGCTATACTGGAAAAACTAAATCCAAAAACTGCCGAGTTGCAACAAAAAATGTATTGGCAAAGAATCTAGATACTAGTGTTCGGATGTGTGTATCAATTGTTTAAATATATATCACACGGAAATTGAGTTTTGATTTTTTACATATATTTATTTAAACTCAATATTTTTATTTTATTTGTGTTATTTTGTTTATTGTTCTGTGAAGGTTAACATTTTTATCTTAACAACGTAGGATGGCATGCATGCATCGCATATTTTATTTGTTATTTTAGTTATTACTTTATTTTATTTTAAATATTTTAATATTTGTAATATGGGGGAATTAGTTGATCAAATGAAATAGGGGTTGTGAAATAGGAGGGAAAGAAAAAAAAGGAATAAATCGAAAAACTTGTAGTTAGTTTGTAGACTGGTATCAATTGTAAAAGAAAAGTAAAAGAAAACTGTGGAAAAAAAAAAAATGTTATCTTTCTATTATATTATATCATGTAAAAATATATAACTTATATTTGTCCAGTCACGGATTGATCAGTATGCTGTGTAATGTAGCAACCAGATGTATTAGGGCAGCATGAATAAAGTATTTCTTTCTCTCTCCTTTTATTGTATATCTAAATAAAAAATAGATGTCTTCTACAATCTTTATAATTGTTTGTAAAATTTATTATGTTTTGATTTTATGTTTTCATTTTTTTGTTGGAAAAAAAAAACTAATAGAAAAGAATACTATTAGTTTTTTTTTTTTTGTATTTACGTTTGTGCTTTATATATACATTTTATATATATCAACGAAAAAATATATATTTCATAGTCATTTCATTTATTTTAAGCATAAATAAAAAATATGAAATTATGTCCTGCAGGCGTTACATACTATCACGTCCTAATGAAAGAGTTCGCGCCCATTATAGGCTGCGTAATTAAAAATGGAATAACCCGATTAAGAGGTTAATATCCATTGATGAGGTTCTACAGGAAGCTGTTGAGTCAAATCTGTCCACAAGTACTCGTGAACCTGCCAGGGAGTGTGGGGCGTTGAAAGATACTGTTAGTCGCCATTTACACTCCATCGGGAAGGTAAAAAAGAGCAGTAAACTAGTTCCTCACAAGCTTACTCCTCAGCAATCACTTCCTGTCGAACCAAATAAAAGTTTAAAGAACTTCATGGGTTTGAACTCCTGCCTCATCCAGTATATAGTCCAGACCTCGCACCAACGGATTATTGCTTGTTTCGATCCATGACCCATTTTCTTCTAGGGAAAAAAAAGATAATATTGCGGAAGTTGAAATTGCACTCCAAGAGTTCTTTGACAGCCACCCCAAAGCATGGTAGCGTTGGACTGAGCAATTGGGTAATGATATAGATAACAATGGACTATACTTTAAGTATTAAATGTATTTTATATCAAATAAATAATAATACAAATATTTGGTTAAAAAACGGTATTTTTTTTTCATACATTCCATTAAAAATCTGCATAAATTGAAAATTATTCCAAATTGAAGTTATTTACTTCTGTATTAATATTTACTTATACATTTACATATTTTTAATCAAATGTTTTAAAGTTTTTCTACATTGACTTATAACTGGTTAGTTTTTTTATTAATAGGAATTTAGCTTGACATAATCCTTTCTACCTAGAGCTGCCTTGCATGGTTTTCTGAAATATTAAATTTAAGTAGTTTTAAGAAGTTATAAATTTTATTTTTGTGTTCATAATAGGAATATAAAAACATCCAATACAATTGGTTTCCATACAGCTCTTCAATTATGCAGAAAATGTTTTTAATCAGCGAAGTTACAATTTTTGTATATGTTTGCACTAATGTAGAGAGAGTATTTAGTGAGTTTAACTTTATTAAAACAAGCATAGATAAGCTTTCTATGTATTGATGTTATAAATTAAACAATTTTTTAATTTAATGTAATTTACAACTGCACAATATAATAAATGCACTAAGTAAATACAACATTTTATTGTATTATGTTGTATGTGATAAGGGCAGATTTTATTACAATATTATAGAGTTAATTGCTATTATAATGCGGGCTACAGATTGAAAGAGATAAAAGTTAGATAGGTGAACTTGATTATAATGATAAAGATGTAGATAAAGGTGAAATAGATTAAAGATAATTCGACAAACTGAAGGGTGAAAATAGGGGAAGAAAGAAGAAATAAAATTATACATTGCACACAATCTACTAGTTAAGTTAAAACACACTCTGTTATCTATAATCCAATATTGCCAATGCAGTAGTTAGCAATTACCTCTGCTAACAATAGCTTATTTTAAGATTTGTTTACTATTGTAATACATTTATAGAAATTTAATAGTGAAAATGAATGGGAAAATAAAGATAATTAAAGAGAGGAAAGTGAGTTTGGGGTTCATTTTATAAATTTATCAAACTCAAACAATTGATCAAAAGTGGCCAGAACGGAACATTTCGTAAAAAATGAAAAATCAGAATTTATGATGGAAAATCTAAATCTCAGAAACCGTGAGACTTTCTGATGTCTATTAACTCTCAAATTGAAGTTTAGTTAATGTGATGTAAAGCAGTCTGTGTTGTTCATCTTCGTAGGAGTAGTAGTTCTCATGATATTTTAAAAATAAATAGATTTCAAGTAGTTCTGAAAAGTTTCTTATACAAATATCTAC
>NW_027104903.1:671438-673810 GCF_000696795.3 Halyomorpha halys | reverse complement strand
ACAATTGCTTTCCATACAACTCTTCAATTATGCAAAAAATGTTTATTAATCAGCGAAGTTACAATTTTTGTATATGTTTGCACTAATGTAGAGAGTATTTAGTGAGTTTAATTTTATTAAAAAAAGCATAAGTAAGCTTTCTATGTATTGATATTATAAATTAAACAATTAATTTAAATTAGAAGGTCTTCTTTTCAGGCGCCTCGGAGGATTATTAGGAATTGTTAAGTTTGAGAGATTAAGAACCGATGGGATAGGATGGGTAAGAGTTTGGAATGAAAAGACGCATATCTGTTTTGGGCCAAATCGGAAACGAATGGGATGTTAAGGTCTTAGTGGATGAGTTTATTTGTAACATAAGGAGCATCAAGGATTTTACACAGGATTTTGGATTGGATGCAGGAGGAATTTAATGGTTTAGTTGAGCCCCAGAGCTCAATTCCATATGTCCAAATCGGTCTGATTATCGTAGTGTATAATAATAAATTAAACAATAAAATTGATTATTGTTCCATTTATGTTTTATAAACATCTTGAGTTTTTACAGCGCGATTTTGCACCTTTTATGTTTTTTACTAAGCGTTTTTCCGGTTTCTCCGAACGAACATTTTGGTCTCTACTAATAAGTAACGCTTGATAATCATAGGATGATTTTTTTATTTATTCATTGACATCTACAACTGTATTTATATACAAAAAAATCTAGTAAATCTGATGGTAGATTATATTGATATGATACATGCTTGTAAAGAAACTACCCATTGGTAGCACTCTAATAACATTTATACATTAGAAGGCCTTGAGGCCATCTTCTTTTCAGGTGCCTCGAAGGATTGTCAGAAATAGAAGAGGAAGCATGGGTAGAAAGTAATGGGTTTGGGTGGTAAGGCAGCTTATAATGGAAGGAAAAATATCGGGTTCAGGCTATATTATGATTTATGAATAAGTTTTTAATACGTTCATTATTACGCGTTTTAATAAAGCATTAATTTGAGGTCTCCTGTAAAATTCTGTAAATTAATAATGCCGGTTTTGAAATTTATCCCTCCCAGTCAAATTATTTTATTTTTTTATTTATATTGTATATAAGCCATACTTTATAGAGATGAGTATCTCGAAATCATGAAATAGAATAAAAAAAAAAAAATGTTTTCTAAACACCTAGGTAATTGAATATTCCTATAGCCTGGACCAATTCAAATTTTTTTCATACTTAAAAAGTTTAATTTTTCTACGCTTCATCAAATTCTTTGAGATATTGAACCCTATGCAAATAAAAAATTTCATGTTTTGATGGAACAAAGTATGAGATAATTTATCTCTTTAAATCAAAAGTTTTATTCTACATTAAAAAGTATAATGGGCGATTTACGAAGATCATTCGTGCGTTGAAGTATCATGGATGGCTTATTCGGTATAGAATTTTCATTTTATAATATTATTTTTTATTTAGTTTTAACGTGTATTGTACTACAAAGTACTTTGAATAATAGCCAATATTAGTATGGTTAAGTATTAGTGAGCGATTAAGCATACCATAAACTGTAAAAGTATTCAAATTATTTAAAAATTAATAATTAATACTAAAAAAGAAAAAAAAATCTGTACCACTACAACCCACGAAGGTTGAGGGGTGCAATACTTTGTAAGGAAGTACTGTTACTGGAGCAACGGTTGTGCAAGGAGGTGATTTGGTCAAAATCACGCTCATGCACCAGAATTTCACCCAATTAAGGGTAATATATTTATATATGATTAAATAATATATGAAATATATATACATGTTTAAAGCAAATTTTTGTTTCCAATTTTTTCAATATTGTATAAGGCTGGTATGTACTTATTCAAATTTCAATAAGTATGGAGAATGGTAAAAAAAAAAAAAAAAGTAGCATTAAAATCTAATTACTAAACACTTACAATAAAACTTCATTCAATAATCAATGAACTATAAAAGTCCTTCTTGAAAAACTATTTAAAAAGTTACAGTTATTTCATTCTATTATATAAATAAGTTTATTATTTTATTCAATTTTCCGGATTCCAACCCGGATACTCTGAATTAATGAGTGCCTTAGCAATGAACCTTTCTTTAATACTAATTAATTGAATTTTATCTATTAATTTTAAGTAGCTACTACATCACTAAAAATAAGCTTTAAAGAAATTATTTACTACTACTTATTTACTAAAGTGATTTATATTTGTAATTTAAATTATATTTTAAGTTGAATTGTCATCCCTATTCCGTCAGTCTGCTGGTGTACCTCAGGGTAGTATCCTTGGTCCTATCCAATATAAAGTTTTCACAGCTGACATTCCAACCCATCCTAACACAATCCTCACCACGTATGCCGATGACACATGTCTAT
>NW_027104903.1:665446-671388 GCF_000696795.3 Halyomorpha halys | reverse complement strand
ATTTCATTATCCTATTTAATTTATTATTATTATAAGACGAGCTTTGATAGCGGGAGGCTGGCTATGGAAATTTAATAAACGTGAAAGAGTTTATACATTACCAGTAATATTTAATCATAAATTATCTACAGATATAACTTAAAAATAGATACGGGGCAGAGGATATACAGTACCCGCATTACCGATGACTCAGATAATCACAAGGCTTTGTAATATGGAGTTTAAAAAACTGCTAAGCATTTGCTGCAAAACCAATGCAAAACATAAGCAGATAGTACAAGCGTGAAAGAGTGGACAAGCAGTTCCCAAAGTAGTGCCGCGACACCCTGGGGTACCTCAAGCTATAACGGATGCTACTTTCTCAAAATATTACAAAGAAGAAAGAAAAAGCATCGAAATTACTTTTTTTTATGCATTTACCTTGCACTGTTTTTTTTTTCTTATTTCCCTACATATTTAACCTCTCCAAGCATTTATTTTATATTTATAGATAATTTTGCCGACATTTTTATTTAAGCCCAAGAAGGGTGCCGTGGTAAAAAATGATTTCCAGGAAAGAAATGGCAAATGATATCTTTTAGTCTGGTGTAAGAAATACAAAAGATAATTCTTGGTATTATTAATGTTTTATTTTTTTTATTATCATAAAATATAAAACTAATCTAATTGTAAAAAAGAACGTTGCAGAACGGAACGTTGGTTTCTATTAAAAAATTACCTTCTTTTTTTTAACTTGCTGTTGATTTTTCTACATCTTGATTAATCATGTCCTTTTAATATATGTTAAAAAAAAAAAAAAGAACATAACTTCTTATAGAGAAAAGAAGTAACTTGTGCTGAGAATGGCTCTGATGAAGCCTAGGTATGTAATCCCTAAATAGAAACCTTCTCTAACGAGGTTCGCTAAATTAGGGCGATTTCATTAAAGGATATTGAGAACCAGAGAGAAAAAACCTCCAAGATTACACATAGAACGAAATCCGAACCCCGATCACGTACGTCAAAAACAATTAGGCTTCGACAAGAGAGCAAGCTGTTTCCTCAGACGAAGAAGAAAGGCTTAGAACCTTTCCTTAAAAATTGAAACCCGTTGAAAGATTTCTTTGAGGAATTCTCTTAAAAAGTCTAAGTAAGAAGGAAACATTAAATAGAAAAAAGTGGCCTATAGATGAGCTGAAGGCTAGCTGACACCATTCCAGATGTTCAAAACGTGCTTCTGCTTCTTTACTTCCAGCTGCTCTCTGATTGGTCGCTCCGGGCACATCGCCACTCTTGTTCGTCTCCATTCAGGTTTTTTTTATTTTTCAACTTGGCGGGAAATTTAAATTTCTTCTCTAAAAGCTGTCTTGTAATATAATCAAGAAGAAATACAGGTTTTATTGAAATATTTGTATTAACAAAATTATAATTAACATTAATGACTCCGGAATAAATTTAACACTATAAATAAATATAATTTATAAGTAATGAAGAATTAATATCTTATAATAGTGTCGATTGTTATTTTCCTTTTCTTTTTTTTAATGATATTCTTTAGGGATATTCATGATATTGTGTTAAATGTAAAATGTTTTACTATGCTAAATATTACAAATATAGGATTGTGAGCAGCCCTACTTAAAACCATCGCTGGAGCACCATCCGTTGCTAAGACCGAAATCTAGTTAAGGTTTAGCAGAATGCGATTCAATATTAATGAATTTTATTACATTCCTATTTCAAACATCACTTTTATTTATAGTGTACGCCAAGAGAGTTAAAAATGATGATTAATAATTCTAACTTTTTTTTGGGCAAGACTCCCATTGGAGTCCTATACGGCCTAACCATGGTTGGGGGTCAAAGTTCTTCATTATGTGGGACCGCCACTCAATGAAAAAAGTCAACGTCCCAGTCCTGATCCGAACCGGCACCGCCAATAGACATCAGATTGGTAAAGACTGTGTCTTAACCACTGAGCTATGGACGACCCAATTCTAACTTTACTACAACTTCTATTCAAACTGTTCCAACAACGACTTCTGACCTTCCGAAAATGTACGGAGCATGCGCAGTACTGGTTTCCCATATTGGTCGGGGCATTGGACTGATGGTATAATGAAGAGTATAGAGACTTAACACCATTCTCAAGAAATTGAAAAAATTAAATATAAAGTAATTTATTTTTTCACTCAGAATAACCAAAAGTAATATGACACATTTTGGAATTTTCCATATTCGGACCACTTTTTTTTTTGTTTTCCCACTACCTAGCGATTTCTGACGTAAGATGGGATTCCCCTACTGATAACCAATTTACTCAATGTAGATTTGAACGTCGCGTTTTCATTCCGTAGAACCGTCACGAAATTAGTCAACCTGCCCTGTCAGGAATCGCTGCGGACTCGAGGGCTAATGTGACACCATCCCTAGACAAGATAGACCTAGAAAGTTCTGAAATGACTCTGCTAATTAAAACCTCACATGATTACTTTGTCTATGGCATGGTTTTGGAGTTATGACGTTGTAGTATTGAGGTAGCGATATGTTCCAGGGAGAAGAAGTTGCTGTATTCCTTATTCTTCACATATCCTTGAAGAGATTTTTATTTATTGACATTTACAACTGTATATAAAATACAACAAGCAAATTTGAAGTAAGGTCATAATGATATGATACAGCATGTAGAGAAACTACCAATTGGTACCCAAAAACGTTTTACAATATAAAATCACGAGGCCATCTTCTTTTCAAGCGCCACGGAGGATTGTAAGAGGAAGCAAGATTACAAACAAATGGGTTTGAGTGGTTAGGGAGTTTGTAATGGAAGGAATGATATCGGGTTCAGACTAGATCGGTTACATAAGGAACATTTAGGTCTTTATTAATGGTTTTATTTGTAACAAAGTAAGGAGCATTCAGGATTTTACGAAGGATTTTGGATTGTAAGAATTGGATACGAAAGGAATTCGAAGGTTCAGTAGAGCCCCATAGCTCAACTCCGTGTGTCCAGATGAGCCTTATTATTGTCATGTAGATCAGTCTTTTGTAATAAGTTGGAAGTTTAGACCGTTTGTCTAGTAAGTGCTGTAATAGTCGGAATCTGAGTACAGTTTCTTGTCTTTTCAGTCTTATGTGAGTATTCCAGGTTAGTCCTCTTGAAGAGAGAAGTCACTTAGCGGGTCACTAGATTCCGCAGCTTTTTCCATACCTGCTTCCGTCAAATGTCACGGTATTGTGAATGAAAGATCCTTCATTACGAATTATCGCCAAAAAATGTGTATTTTTTATCTAATGCATTAAATACAAAACAGCACAATTTTAAGTGATATTCATAATAAAATTTTTAAAATACTTTTTTCGAGAATATATACGTGTCACGAGTTGATTAGGACCATGCAAGGCTAATGGTTTATTATAATATTTCTGATGTTTTCTACTTCTTCTATGGATTATCAATTGTTCAATTTCTTCTTCCTCAACCATCTTTTCTTCAGAAGGATCAAAGGGCTTAATAGGAGTTGGTATAAATTCTCAGGGCCGCCCGTAGTTCAGTGGTCAAGACACAGTTTTATCAATGTTGGCGGTGCCAGTTCGAATCGGGCCTGGGGTGTTGACTTTTTTCATTGAGTGGCGGTCCCACAAAATGAAATACTCCAATGGGAATCTTGGCCGGAAAAAAAACTCAAAATGATTAATGTTTCGCCGACATACATATACATAGACTCCTCAGAGGTGCCTTGCCCAAATATGGCCGGAAGTCATTAGGACGTAGGTTTAATTCATTTTCCTTTGGAAGCATATACGTGATGTCATCTGAGAAACCATCAGAGGGCGTTTGCGTGCCATCAAGTATTGCCTGGTACCCTTAGGCTACCGGCTAGCAACTCATGCAAGCAATGAAATCTTTTAATCCAATAATTTTAGATTCAGTCAGGTTAGATAGTCAGGTTGTGGCGCCCTCCAATTTTTCATGTTCCTGACAGCTTCCGAAACATCCTCCACTGATACTGTCACTTCATTCATTTCAGAGGCATTTTGGAAACTTTGCATTTCTTCTTCTATCCAGAAGCCCTCGGGGGATTCCCCGGCTTTTCCCACACATTAAGGTATTAGGTGGATATTTTTCTTTTTGAAAAAGGTTTCTGTAAAACTGGCGTTCATTCTGCTTTTACAGCTAGCTTTGGTTTCTGTTTGTTTAGAAAAAAAGTCCGTATATCAATTAATTCGCTTTCCCTTAAGGTGCCCAAGTTTTGTACTATGATTTCATCTATTTCCTCTTTGTCTTTGGTCTTGCAGTTTGATAGTCACGGATATTGAGATGACTCCCATTTTTTCCCGTAAGATGTTAATTCTCCTTTGAAGTATTCTCTTCCATGGAGGTATTTCCCTGCATCCTATTAGGAGTTTATTATTACTTTTATCTTTCATTTTCATCCCCTGCTCGAGTGGAACTGTCCTGGCAGCAATATATAACCAATGAGGGATAGCTTAAAGACCACTAATTAGAGTTATATTTTCCTTAAGCAGGCTATTCATTATATTGGTAATTTTTAGTGTTGCGTACAAGGTAGTTGCCGTAGCACTTGAGGTAACGATAGTCGTTCCCGAAGCGGTATTCCCTCAAGCATAATATTCTCGGTCAAAAGTGATTGACTCAATCTAGTTGCAATATCAACAGGCTATTTTGCCCAGGTCATTCATTAATTATAAGTTAAAAATCTATTTTTTTAAAAATTTTAAATCATAAATATCTAATTCTTCTTGTATTAAAATTATCCACACAAAATCACTACCATGTGTATCTATTTATTTATGATTTTAAATTTTTAAAAATAGGTTTTTAACTTATAATTAATGAATGACTTGGGCAGAATAGCCTGCAAAAGTAATTCTAAATTTAATGTGAGGAAGAATTTATAATTGAACATGATGGCTAAAATGGCCGAAACATTGGACTGTTGAAAAACAAGAAGTGTTGAGACAAAAAAGGATACAAGTTTTGTTTTATTTAATAAATAATTACCTTGTCTCAAGAAATTGAAATAATATAATTAAAGTAGTTTATAACGTTTATCTTCGTAGGTGTATTTGTTACGTTTATTTTTGTAGATATTTGTATAAGAAACTTTTCAGAACTACTTGAAATCTATTTATTTTTAAAATATCATGAGAACTACTACTCCTACGAAGATGAACAACATAGACTGCTTTACATCACATTAACCAAACTTCAATTTGAGAGTTAATAGACATCAGTAAGTCTCATGGTTTCTGAGATTTAGATTTCCCATCATAAATTCATCAACTTCTGATTTTTCAGTACATTTGTTATGAAATGTTCCGTTCTGGCCACTTTTAGTCCATTGTTTGAGTTAATTTATTAAATGAATCCCAAACTCACTTTCCTATCTTTAATTATCTTTATTTTCCCATTCATTTTCACTATTAAATTTCTATAAATGTATTACAATAGTAAACAAATCTTAAAATAAGCTATTGTTGGCAGAGGTAATTGCTAACTATTGCATTGGCAATATTAGATTATAGATAACAGAGTCTGTTTTAACTTAACTAGTAGATTGTGTGCAATGTATAATTTTATTTCTTCTTTCTTCCCCTATTTCCATCCTTCAGTTTGTCTAATTATCTTCAATCTATTTCACCTTTATCTACATCTTTATCATTATAATCAAGTTCACCTATTTAACTTTTATCTCTTTCAATCTGTAGCCCGCATTATAATAGCAATTAACTCTATAATATTGTAATAAAATCCGCCCTTATCATTTATTAATTTGTTTTTATCCCGAGCTCTGTAGGTTAGTTTTATTTGTAAAAATCAATAAAAAAAACAAAACTAGTATCTTTTAAATAAAACCATCCATAAAGACCTAAATGTTCCTTATGTGACCGATCTAGCCCGAACCCGATATTATTCCTTCCATAATAAACTCCCTAAC
>NW_027104903.1:659282-665396 GCF_000696795.3 Halyomorpha halys | reverse complement strand
ATTTCATTATCCTATTTAATTTATTATTATTATAAGACGAGCTTTGATAGCGGGAGGCTGGCTATGGAAATTTAATAAACGTGAAAGAGTTTATACATTACCAGTAATATTTAATCATAAATTATCTACAGATATAACTTAAAAATAGATACGGGGCAGAGGATATACAGTACCCGCATTACCGATGACTCAGATAATCACAAGGCTTTGTAATATGGAGTTTAAAAAACTGCTAAGCATTTGCTGCAAAACCAATGCAAAACATAAGCAGATAGTACAAGCGTGAAAGAGTGGACAAGCAGTTCCCAAAGTAGTGCCGCGACACCCTGGGGTACCTCAAGCTATAACGGATGCTACTTTCTCAAAATATTACAAAGAAGAAAGAAAAAGCATCGAAATTACTTTTTTTTATGCATTTACCTTGCACTGTTTTTTTTTTCTTATTTCCCTACATATTTAACCTCTCCAAGCATTTATTTTATATTTATAGATAATTTTGCCGACATTTTTATTTAAGCCCAAGAAGGGTGCCGTGGTAAAAAATGATTTCCAGGAAAGAAATGGCAAATGATATCTTTTAGTCTGGTGTAAGAAATACAAAAGATAATTCTTGGTATTATTAATGTTTTATTTTTTTTATTATCATAAAATATAAAACTAATCTAATTGTAAAAAAGAACGTTGCAGAACGGAACGTTGGTTTCTATTAAAAAATTACCTTCTTTTTTTTAACTTGCTGTTGATTTTTCTACATCTTGATTAATCATGTCCTTTTAATATATGTTAAAAAAAAAAAAAAGAACATAACTTCTTATAGAGAAAAGAAGTAACTTGTGCTGAGAATGGCTCTGATGAAGCCTAGGTATGTAATCCCTAAATAGAAACCTTCTCTAACGAGGTTCGCTAAATTAGGGCGATTTCATTAAAGGATATTGAGAACCAGAGAGAAAAAACCTCCAAGATTACACATAGAACGAAATCCGAACCCCGATCACGTACGTCAAAAACAATTAGGCTTCGACAAGAGAGCAAGCTGTTTCCTCAGACGAAGAAGAAAGGCTTAGAACCTTTCCTTAAAAATTGAAACCCGTTGAAAGATTTCTTTGAGGAATTCTCTTAAAAAGTCTAAGTAAGAAGGAAACATTAAATAGAAAAAAGTGGCCTATAGATGAGCTGAAGGCTAGCTGACACCATTCCAGATGTTCAAAACGTGCTTCTGCTTCTTTACTTCCAGCTGCTCTCTGATTGGTCGCTCCGGGCACATCGCCACTCTTGTTCGTCTCCATTCAGGTTTTTTTTATTTTTCAACTTGGCGGGAAATTTAAATTTCTTCTCTAAAAGCTGTCTTGTAATATAATCAAGAAGAAATACAGGTTTTATTGAAATATTTGTATTAACAAAATTATAATTAACATTAATGACTCCGGAATAAATTTAACACTATAAATAAATATAATTTATAAGTAATGAAGAATTAATATCTTATAATAGTGTCGATTGTTATTTTCCTTTTCTTTTTTTTAATGATATTCTTTAGGGATATTCATGATATTGTGTTAAATGTAAAATGTTTTACTATGCTAAATATTACAAATATAGGATTGTGAGCAGCCCTACTTAAAACCATCGCTGGAGCACCATTCGTTGTTAAGACCGAAATCTAGTTAAGGTTTAGCAGAATGCGATTCAATATTAATGAATTTTATTACATTCCTATTTCAAACATCACTTTTATTTATAGTGTACGCCAAGAGAGTTAAAAATGATGATTAATAATTCTAACTTTTTTTTGGGCAAGACTCCCATTGGAGTCCTATACGGCCTAACCATGGTTGGGGGTCAAAGTTCTTCATTATGTGGGACCGCCACTCAATGAAAAAAGTCAACGTCCCAGTCCTGATCCGAACCGGCACCGCCAATAGACATCAGATTGGTAAAGACTGTGTCTTAACCACTGAGCTATGGACGACCCAATTCTAACTTTACTACAACTTCTATTCAAACTGTTCCAACAACGACTTCTGACCTTCCGAAAATGTACGGAGCATGCGCAGTACTGGTTTCCCATATTGGTCGGGGCATTGGACTGATGGTATAATGAAGAGTATAGAGACTTAACACCATTCTCAAGAAATTGAAAAAATTAAATATAAAGTAATTTATTTTTTCACTCAGAATAACCAAAAGTAATATGACACATTTTGGAATTTTCCATATTCGGACCACTTTTTTTTTTGTTTTCCCACTACCTAGCGATTTCTGACGTAAGATGGGATTCCCCTACTGATAACCAATTTACTCAATGTAGATTTGAACGTCGCGTTTTCATTCCGTAGAACCGTCACGAAATTAGTCAACCTGCCCTGTCAGGAATCGCTGCGGACTCGAGGGCTAATGTGACACCATCCCTAGACAAGATAGACCTAGAAAGTTCTGAAATGACTCTGCTAATTAAAACCTCACATGATTACTTTGTCTATGGCATGGTTTTGGAGTTATGACGTTGTAGTATTGAGGTAGCGATATGTTCCAGGGAGAAGAAGTTGCTGTATTCCTTATTCTTCACATATCCTTGAAGAGATTTTTATTTATTGACATTTACAACTGTATATAAAATACAACAAGCAAATTTGAAGTAAGGTCATAATGATATGATACAGCATGTAGAGAAACTACCAATTGGTACCCAAAAACGTTTTACAATATAAAATCACGAGGCCATCTTCTTTTCAAGCGCCACGGAGGATTGTAAGAGGAAGCAAGATTACAAACAAATGGGTTTGAGTGGTTAGGGAGTTTGTAATGGAAGGAATGATATCGGGTTCAGACTAGATCGGTTACATAAGGAACATTTAGGTCTTTATTAATGGTTTTATTTGTAACAAAGTAAGGAGCATTCAGGATTTTACGAAGGATTTTGGATTGTAAGAATTGGATACGAAAGGAATTCGAAGGTTCAGTAGAGCCCCATAGCTCAACTCCGTGTGTCCAGATGAGCCTTATTATTGTCATGTAGATCAGTCTTTTGTAATAAGTTGGAAGTTTAGACCGTTTGTCTAGTAAGTGCTGTAATAGTCGGAATCTGAGTACAGTTTCTTGTCTTTTCAGTCTTATGTGAGTATTCCAGGTTAGTCCTCTTGAAGAGAGAAGTCACTTAGCGGGTCACTAGATTCCGCAGCTTTTTCCATACCTGCTTCCGTCAAATGTCACGGTATTGTGAATGAAAGATCCTTCATTACGAATTATCGCCAAAAAATGTGTATTTTTTATCTAATGCATTAAATACAAAACAGCACAATTTTAAGTGATATTCATAATAAAATTTTTAAAATACTTTTTTCGAGAATATATACGTGTCACGAGTTGATTAGGACCATGCAAGGCTAATGGTTTATTATAATATTTCTGATGTTTTCTACTTCTTCTATGGATTATCAATTGTTCAATTTCTTCTTCCTCAACCATCTTTTCTTCAGAAGGATCAAAGGGCTTAATAGGAGTTGGTATAAATTCTCAGGGCCGCCCGTAGTTCAGTGGTCAAGACACAGTTTTATCAATGTTGGCGGTGCCAGTTCGAATCGGGCCTGGGGTGTTGACTTTTTTCATTGAGTGGCGGTCCCACAAAATGAAATACTCCAATGGGAATCTTGGCCGGAAAAAAAACTCAAAATGATTAATGTTTCGCCGACATACATATACATAGACTCCTCAGAGGTGCCTTGCCCAAATATGGCCGGAAGTCATTAGGACGTAGGTTTAATTCATTTTCCTTTGGAAGCATATACGTGATGTCATCTGAGAAACCATCAGAGGGCGTTTGCGTGCCATCAAGTATTGCCTGGTACCCTTAGGCTACCGGCTAGCAACTCATGCAAGCAATGAAATCTTTTAATCCAATAATTTTAGATTCAGTCAGGTTAGATAGTCAGGTTGTGGCGCCCTCCAATTTTTCATGTTCCTGACAGCTTCCGAAACATCCTCCACTGATACTGTCACTTCATTCATTTCAGAGGCATTTTGGAAACTTTGCATTTCTTCTTCTATCCAGAAGCCCTCGGGGGATTCCCCGGCTTTTCCCACACATTAAGGTATTAGGTGGATATTTTTCTTTTTGAAAAAGGTTTCTGTAAAACTGGCGTTCATTCTGCTTTTACAGCTAGCTTTGGTTTCTGTTTGTTTAGAAAAAAAGTCCGTATATCAATTAATTCGCTTTCCCTTAAGGTGCCCAAGTTTTGTACTATGATTTCATCTATTTCCTCTTTGTCTTTGGTCTTGCAGTTTGATAGTCACGGATATTGAGATGACTCCCATTTTTTCCCGTAAGATGTTAATTCTCCTTTGAAGTATTCTCTTCCATGGAGGTATTTCCCTGCATCCTATTAGGAGTTTATTATTACTTTTATCTTTCATTTTCATCCCCTGCTCGAGTGGAACTGTCCTGGCAGCAATATATAACCAATGAGGGATAGCTTAAAGACCACTAATTAGAGTTATATTTTCCTTAAGCAGGCTATTCATTATATTGGTAATTTTTAGTGTGGCCTTCTTGCGTACAAGGTAGTTGCCGTAGCACTTGAGGTAACGATAGTCGTTCCCGAAGCGGTATTTCCTCAAGCATAATATGCTCGGTCAAAAGTGATTGACTCAATCTAGTTGCAATATCAACAGGCTTTTTGCCCAGGTCATTCATTAATTATAAGTTAAAAACCTATTTTTAAAAAAATTTAAAATCATAAATATCTAATTCTTCTTATATTAAAATTATCCACACAAAATCACTACCATATACACATTGTATCTATTTATTTATGATTTTAAATTTTAAAAAATAGGTTTTTAACTTATAATTAATGAATGACTTGGGCAGAATAGCCTGCAAAAGTAATTCTAAATTTAGTGTGAGGAAGAATTTATAATTGAAGATGTCCATGAGGATGGATAAAATGGCCGAAACGTTGGACTGTTGAAAAATAAGAAGTGTTGAGACAAAAAAGGATACAAGTTTTGTTTTATTTAATAAATAATTACCTTGTCTCAAGAAATTGAAATAATATAATTACAGTAGTTTATAACGTTTATCTTCGTAGGTGTATTTGTTACGTTTATTTTTGTAAATATTTGTATAAGAAACTTTTCAGAACTACTTGAAATCTATTTATTTTTAAAATATCCTGAGAACTACTACCCCTACGAAGATGAACAACATAGACTGCTTTACATCACATCAACCAAAATTCAATTTGAGAGTTAATAGACATCAGTAAGTCTTATGGTATCTGAGATTTAGATTTCCCATCATAAATTGATCAACTTCTGATTTTTCAGTACATTTTTTATGAAATGTTCCGTTCTGGCCACTTTTAGTCCATTGTTTGAGTTAATTTATTAAATGAATCCCAAACTCACTTTTCTCTCTTTAATTATCTTTCTTTTCCCATTCATTTTCACTATTAAATTTCTATAAATGTATTAGAATAGTATACAAATCTTAAAATAAGCTATTGTTAGCAGAGGTAATTGCTAACTACTGCATTGGCAATATTGGATTTTAGATAACAGAGTCTGTTTTAACTTAACTAGTAGATTGTGTGCAATGTATAATTTTATTTCTTCTTTCTTGCCCTATTTTCACCCTCCAGTTTGTCTAATTATCTTCAATCTATTTCACCTTTATCATTATAATCAAGTTCACCTATCTAACTTTTATCTCTTTCAATCTGTAGCCCGCATTATAATAGCAATTAACTCGTATAATATTGTAATAAAATCCGCCCTTATCATTTATTAATTTGTTTTTAACCCGAGCTCTGCAGGTTAGTTTTATTTGTAAAAATCAATAAAAAAAACAAAACTAGTATCTTTTAAAATAAAACCATCCATAAAGACCTAAATGGTCCTTATGTGACCGATATTATTCCTTCCATAATAAACTCCCTAACCACCCAAACCCACTTGATTCTAACCTTGCTTCCTCTTCCATTCCTGGCAATCCTCCGAGGGGCCAGAAAAGAAGATGGCTTCGTGACCTTGTATTGTAAACTGTTTTTAGAGTTCTACTACTGGGTAGTTTCTCTACATCCTGTATCATATCATTATGTCATTATGATCAAATTT
>NW_027104903.1:656208-658827 GCF_000696795.3 Halyomorpha halys | reverse complement strand
ACCTTGCTTCCTCTTCCATTCCTGGCAATCCTCCGAGACGCCTGAAAAGAAGATGGCCTCGTGACCTTATATTGTAAACTGTTTTTAGAGTTCTACTACGGGGTAGTTTCTCTACATCCTGTATCATTATGTTATTATGATCAAATTTACTTGTTGTATTTTTTATACAGTTGTAAATATCAATAAATAAATTAAAAAAAAAAAAAGTATCTTTTAATTTTCATTTATTACCTGATTAAAGTTTCCTTCTATTTTCTAGTGTTTTTTTGTTTGTTTTATCAAGCATTTTATCATTTATCATTTCCTCTAGTTTTCTATCCTTTGTGTTATTCTCTTCCCGTATAACCTCCTGTCTTCTATATTATTTATTTTTACATTACATATTATTTTAATTTATTCTTTATTTTATCAATCATATTATAGTGCATATTCACATTTTCTTTTTTTTCTCTCTCTCTCTTTCACCTATTAAGCCCCAAATTATCTATCCTTAGAATCTAGCTTAATCTGGGGATAGTGTAAGGACGTCCCAATGACAATGTTGGGTGTGGCTCCAACAATTTTTTTTATAAAAACTTTATCTCTGGAACTATTGAGCTTAACAATTCCATTAGAGCTCATATTTTAGAAAATTTATTCTACTTTAAATGATGTTCTAATTATTAGTTTTAGTGAAGTAGGTAGCTCCTAATGATTTTTTTTTTTAACGTTTTGAATCATCCACTTTTTTATAACCCCCTTAACTATACTTGGCAGACACATCAATTCTGACTAGTTTTCATTAAAGTAATCAAAAATTCAAGTGAAATAACTGCCTTTTTTCTCACCTGCAAAAGGCAAGCTCTGTTCTTAATAAGAGAAAAATATACTCTACCATTGGCTGCGACCTTTTCATTTGTCGATGTGCACCTTTAGAAGTTAATTATTCTGTGCACATAAAAGTACCGAGGGAGAAAAAAGAAATAATATTTTCTCAAGAATTAAGTACATATAGCCACTTGAATAGACCATTAATGCTAGCGTATAATGACAATTTAAAGAATAATAATAAAAAGCTGCATTACGGGGAGAAAAATGTCTAGGTTTAAAGGATTTTATTGCTGTGGAAAAAATATAATGGAGGCTCTTAGAAGTCGTAATGAAAGCCGGCAATCCTTGTACAAAGAAAACTCGATTGCTCCCCCTTTCCTCTATTCCCATTCTTTGTAATTATTATCTTTTTATAGAGTCACTTCCTCGTCTACGTTGTTTTAGCATCTCTATCTACTTTATTTCTGCCCTTATACCTATACTTATCTATGTCTATTTATTCTTTACAAATTACCGTTACAATGAACATTTACAATTAAGTTGAGATGGGATGTTAATTCTTCACTGCAGATCCATTAATGATTTCACTTTTCTGCCGAATCGGCCATTTTTAGATACAAACCTATAAGGACTCACAATTAATCTACGACAATAAATAACACAAAACTAAATTATTACTTGACATTAATGTGATATCTCAAAATTATAAGTAACTTCATTTTTAAAAGTGACCATATCTTAAAAGTACCGTTAGTCATACTTTCATTAAATAAATATCATTAGAATTTAACAAAAATATAAAAATCTGATTTGGATTCATGTCAAGCTTGTAATGAAAGAATAGTGTCATTAAATTTCACTATGAAAAGAAATTCATAATACCATCATACGCAATTGAGGCCAATATAAATAATTTATCATTCAAATTAATAGTAATTATTTCCTGAAAAATGTATTGTGTGTTGATTAAATTATTTTACCTCTATTTCATATGGTGTGACTATAATAAAAATGCTAGTGGCATAAACCTATCCCCTACAAAGTAAAGGTGAAGCCAATAAGGCCACGCCCACGGAGACTAGGATTACATTGAGGTTAATAGGAATATACGCCATTGTAATCTATAATGGAGGAGAAGACAGGTGATTGGTTCGTACTTTTCTCCTAGGCCTCTGTCACGCCTCTGGTTCTTCATAAGGCGTACCTTTTTGCCTTCACTTCTCTTACCAGCTTACTCCCTCCATTATACCCTTTTCTCCATGGAAGATGCATGGGATAGTTAAAATAGGTTTATTTTTATTATGTGTCATATATAACTGTTCTAAACTAAATGTTTTCCAACAGATTATTCCGAGTAAACCACAATGGTTCCTATTCGTCCCTCTATTCTCAGTCCGCTGGTGTTTCTCAAGGTAGTATCCTAGGTCCCATCCTCTACACCGTCTATACAGCTTATACAACGAATCTTAACACTATCCTCACCACGTATGCGGAGGACAAAGTGTGCTCGCTGTTAATAATAACCCTTTGATTGTATCCCAAACTCTCCAATCGATATGTGATTTGACCATCTCTCGAAGAATGGTGTCGTAATTGGAGGATTAAAATAAAGCCCATCAAATCACCTTTACCCTTCGTCGTAAACCTACTGACTACCCTACAGTTTCATTTAATGATGTTACTCTTACCCCTGTCGAACAGATCCGCTACCTTGGACTACATTTGGACAAACGATTAACCTGGAATCCTCACACCAGACTGAAAAGACAAGAAACTGCACGTTGATTTCGACTATTACAGCACTTACTA
>NW_027104903.1:653769-656158 GCF_000696795.3 Halyomorpha halys | reverse complement strand
AATTATTTTACCTCTATTTCATATGGTGTGACTATGATAAAAATGCTAGGGGCATAAACCTATCGCCTACAAAGTAAAGGTGAAGCCAATAAGGCAACGCCCACGGAGACTAGGTTTACATTGAGGTTAATAGAAACATACGCCATTATAATCTATAATGGAGGAGAAGACAGGTGATTGGTTCGTACTTTTCTCCTATGCTTCTGTCACGCCCCTGGTTCTTCACAAGGCGTACCTTTTTGGCTTCACTTTCCCTACCAGCTGACGCCCTCCGTTATATCCTTTCCTCCAAGGAAGAACTGTTCTAAACTAAATGTTTTCTCATCAATAGGATAATCCAAGTAAACCACAATGGTTCCTATTCGTCCCTCTATTCTCAGTCCGCTGGTGTTTCTCAAGGTAGTATCCTAGGTCCCATCCTCTACACCCTCTATACAGCTAACATACTACCGAATCTTAACACTATCCTCACCACGTATGCTGATGACACAGTGTGCTCGCTGTTAATAATAACCCTTTGATTGCATCCCAAACTCTCCAATCACATATCACATCGCTCGAAGAATGGTGTCGTAATTGGAAGACTAAAATAAATCCCATCAAATCATCTTTACCCTTCGTCGTAAACCTACCGACTGTCCTACAGTCTCCTTTAATAATGTTGATCTTAACCGTGTCGACCAGATACGCTACCTTGGACAACATCTGGAAAAACTTTCTGGAATACTCACATAAGACTGAAATGACAGGAAATTGCACGTCGATTTCGACTATTACAGCACTTACTAGACAAACGGTCTACACTTTCAATTCATTTCAAAAGACTGATCTACATGGCTGTAATAAGGCCAATCTGGACATACGGAGTTGAGCTTTGGGGCTCCACTACATCTTCGAATTCATCTCGTATCCAACCATTGCAATCCAAAATCCTTCGTAAAATTCTTGATACTCCTTACTTTGTCACTAATAAAATCATACATAAAGACCTTAATGTTCCATATTTCTAGCCCGAATTAGATATCATTCCTATCTTACCACCCAAACCAACTATTTTCTAACCTTGCTTCCTCTTACATCCGAGGCGCCTGAAAAGAAGATAGCCACCAGACCTGCTAATGTAAAACGTCATTAGAGTGCTACGAAAGTGTAGTTTCTATACACGACTGTAACACTCCAATTTAACTGAGATCAAATTTACTAAATGTATTATAATGAACAGTTGTAAATAGCAATAAATAAGTTATACATACAACTAAATTATACAATTAAATGTATTGCAATATAGAAACTAGAAAGTTGTTAGTGATTAAATTTTTGTATGATATATGTTTAAGAATATGAGTTCAGGAATAATATTCCATTACTGTTATTTATTGGGTAACTTTTGGGTATAATAAAAAACTATTGATCAAGGTAAGAAATCATTAGTGAATTTAAAAAGAATATTCTCAGCTAAAATAGACACTTATAAACGGATCAAAAATGTAAAAATCTTAACTAAAGTACCGGTAGTTTATAGTATCTTACAAGAATCTGATAAAATAAATAACATTCATACACTTATGTTGGCTCACGATTTTTAATGTTTTTTGTTTTTATATTTATTACTTTTATTTTTATTTATTTATTTTCTTGTATGGATTGTATTTTTATTCTATATTCCAGTTTTATCCTTGCTCAGTTTATAAGATTGTAATTCATTTCATGAAGGAAAAAATAAATGTTTTGAGTTAAGGATGAAAAAAATATTTATATATAAAGGGAAAAAAACAAATGAACAGAAAAAAAAATACATTTCTATCATGTATTTTAAATTAATTGTACTATATCTATATGTCATAATTTATTATTACTTATTAGTTATTAGTATGCTGTGTACAAACAACGTTTTCAATTAAGTACTTTTCGTTCTGCATTTTTCAGTTAGTGTTTTTTTTTAAAACCATGTCATTAAAAAAAAAAATTAAAATAGCTTTGCACAAAAATCTATAAATTCTTTAAACATTCCACACATGGTATTATTCGTGTTATATAACGAATCATATCTAAAATCGTTTAAGAAATATTTTTCTCCTGCTAATCGTAATATTGCCTGTGTATCCCCTTCGGCTATGGTCCTTAGCTATATGAAGACATTATAGAAGGCGGAAACAAGTGTAAATATACAGCTCGACTAGGGGCAGGTAAAATGAATAGTTGGGAACGATCTTTGTTGTCTATGATAAAAAAAGTTCCAAAAAAATGTGGATATTATGGGTTGAGCCGGACAGTTGGGGGCGCTGATTGGGGGCAGGTAGGAACTCAGGTAACTTCACTGATTGGGGCCGAATTTATACCGTCCGGGGACACCTCGTAATTTCACAGCCGGATGTCTCTATCTTCTTCT
>NW_027104903.1:650232-652762 GCF_000696795.3 Halyomorpha halys | reverse complement strand
TCCAGATGAGCCTTATTATTGTCATGTAGATCAGTCTTTTGTAATGAGTTGGAAGTTTAGACCGTTTATCTAGTAAGTGCTGTAGTAGTCGGAATCTACGTGCAGTTTCCTGTATTTTCAGTCTTGTGTGAGGATTCCAGGTTAGTCGTTTGTCAAGATGTAGTCCAAGATAACGAATCTGTTCCACAAGGGTAAGAGCCACATTATTAAAGTGCGAAATATTATCTTAACAATTCGGTAATTTTCTTGGAATTTCCAATTCTTGAATTTTTGCGCTAATAATAATGTAGGCTGACAAAATTCCAAGAATTTAGGAACTTTCGAGTCTTTCATTATTTTATTTTCAATCCGCATCATTTGAAAAGTCTGGAGCGCAAGAACGGCTTCGTATGAATAGTAAGTATCTGTCTTTAATTTTTCGCTTTTAAAGAGAAAAGTTTTCCAATTTTCCTGGATAGTCAAAAATTTAGAAAAAAACTTATGCATTAAGGGTGCCGCGGAAAAAAAACGATTATTTAGAAACCCGCAAACTGAAAAAGATTGGGGACCTCTGGTATAAATCATTTGATTCTGTAAAACTAATTTAATAAATAGTAGAAATATAACATGACGTTTGTAGATGAAGTCATTTTTTTTATTTTCACGTTTTAAAAAATTACATACAAAGAGTATTTATTTGTACATTTTTCACTTCTAAATGAGCAATATTATAATTTTAACCAAACAAATCACTACTAGTTATTAGGATTACTTGGGATGTGAAAGTATAGCCGCCCATAATACATATTATAAGACTCATAGCATCTGTTGAAAAAAAAAAAATCATTAGAAAGATCTATTTTTAGAGCTTCAAATTTCCAAATTTAAAAATAAATAAATGCAAATAGTTATGCATTTCATATTGTTGATTTTTTTTTACTTAATAGTTGTATAATACTTTCTTTAATCCGAAACACCTCCCCCCTACAGCAATTAGTTCGGATTACCGAGATATATTATCACATTTATGTTTTGGTCTACGTCTCGGATTTTAATTGTTTTTATGTTGCCGCTAAATAACTTTTTACAAAACCATTTCTTGTTAAATTCTATAATCTTGCATTCTTATTTCAACAGTCCGCTGAAATAATGTTAAAACGGTATTTTCGTAAATAATGACTCTACAGTAAATATTGGTTACCTTTGCTACGTTTTAAAACTAATTGTGTATACAAAAACATTTTTAATGTTGATTCCAAATAAATTATAATAAATCTTGTTTTATACTTTCTCTTTCACCCAAATTCAAGTAAAAAAATCTTTCTTTCTGGTATGTTTTAATAAAATATCGAAGATAAATTTACCTAATATTTATTTTTACAAATTTAAAATGTTAATGAAATGCATGGCCAAATTGGGGATGGCATAAATTAGGGAGGGCACAGTTCAGGGTCGGTTTCGGAACTTCAGATGTGGAAAGTAGGATTTTGAGCTGAAAGAAAAGGAATATTGTTGGCGCCTTCCTGTTACTGACAACCACCAGCTGAAGTCAACAGTGGAAGCAGACCCAACGAAAACAACACGAAATATAGTTAAAACCAATCCACCATCGCACGCCACCTGGAGGCCTTTGGTAAAAAAAAAGGTTGGCAAATGGGCACCACATTAGTTAAACGAGATCCACCGTTTCACATCCAGGGCCAGCTTAACAACATAGCAAAAGTTGTTAGTAAGAACTTCGCCCCTAAAGCAGATTTTTTATTCCATTATTTAAATGTTTTAAGTGCAATAAGTATTAGTGTTCTTAGTATTCATTCAAACAATTTATATAGAAGAGAAGGATGAAAGAAAAAATTAATAATAGTAGTCAAGTAAAATAAAGTGAATAAAGAAAAAAATATTATTGTGATATGTACAAACAAAAATATAAATCTATATTGAAAATATAATTAAATAAAACTGGTTAAATAATAGCAAAATAGTATATACAAGATTAAGAAATTTAAACTTAAGTAACAATAAAATAAATAAACATTCCCACCTATATACAATATTTACTCATATTCATTGTACTCTGAACTAAGCTTCGCCGCCCTCATGTGTAAGGCAAAGGAGAGCTCCAAGAGATCCCATTGCTTCTTTCTCGGCCACGTAATGAAGGCCAGTAAAGACAAAGTGAGTGCGCTAGAGCCGCATACATTCATGACTTGAATGGAGAATCTTGCAATTGCCGAACTCCAAGAGCAATTCATCGAATGTCACAGAGCCAATACCGTTATAACATTCGAGGTGGATTATAGGGGTAATCGGGACCGGATAGGGATTGTGCTAAGGGTGGTAAATAAGGCTCTGATGGAATAATATCTAGAACATAATGGATGTAAAAGTCGTGGTGTAAGATTTTGTTGATTGACTAACAAATCCCTTAACTATTTGCTAAGGGTTTTCTTCCACAGTAAGCCTAAATTCATTGTCATCAATAGATAGTGGAGGTCTCTGGGTCATCACTTCATTTTATTAATTCTATTTTGTAAAATTATTCATTGTATGT
>NW_027104903.1:644644-650157 GCF_000696795.3 Halyomorpha halys | reverse complement strand
TAATTATGATAAAGTTTTAACAAGTGACTGTGATAAATGAATTTTAATTTTTGTTTTTAATATAAAAGTTGACTAATTAGAAATTGTTGTTGTGACCTGGGCAGAATTGCCTGCATGAAATGGAGTGTTTAAATATTTTTAGTTCCAAAATTGTATTAAGATGTCCCTGAGGATGGCCGGATTGGTCGAAACGTCGGACTTATAAGAAAAATAAAATGTTTTGAGACAAAAATGGATAAAAATTGAATTATTTATTGAAACGATAATAATATAAATATATGGTTGAAAAACGGTAATTTTTTTATAAAAAAGGGAGTATAAAGCTATAATTAGATTAGAATTAGTAAACAATAAAAGTTCTCTAATCCCAATTTGAATTTCTGAAATAATAAAACAGACATTTCATATGAAGTGACCCAATATAGTGTTGAAGTAAAGATATATCATAATTTCAATAAACCTCAAAAACCTGTGTTATTTTTACCTCAACGAATATTCTCATAAATTTAATTGAAAATATTTATGTTTGAATTACATACAAAGCTTAAAGGTTAAAACCTGAATAAAGTCTTTCGTAGACTTGATATTAAGCAAACCCCATGGTAATAAAGATTGGAAAGCTCTTACGGGAGAACATTAATGACAATACCTGTGAAATTGGGACAGAGCCGATGATTTACATGGAGGGCTAACAGGGCTCCGACATTTACGCCAGTTGAGATAACATCAGTGACCGGGCGTGCCTTTTTCACAACCTAACACGTCAGAGGTACCTGCTCAACCCCGTCCACACGCCGGCAAAACCTTACCTTGTCTTATGTATTTACAGGAATTTGGAAGATATCGACTCCATCTTGGCTCATACAGTGTTTATTTTTTTTAATTCCACCTAGATCTTTAGTTTAGCATGTTAAATGGAAAAACTTATGTTAAATGGAGAAATATTTTCTTCTTTTATCATATTAAAACAATATAACATATAACACGGTTGAGAGTCTGTTACAAGGTCTGTTAAATGGAGAATGACGTCACGTAACAGACCGGTTGAGCTCATCACCATTTTATTTGTTGCTGTGTAAGGTTACTTGCTCCTAGTTTGTATTTTGATTGTGTTAGTATTTTTTTTTTGGAAATTTTTAAAACTAATAAAGTAATGACAGTTGTCAATTAGCTTATCTTGATTCTCTTCCTCACTAGTTATAAGATCAACAAGGTATTCAAAAGCCAAACTTTCATACAACTTCAACTTTTCACTTACTTTAGGCATGTCGTAATAAATTACATTAATCAAAACTTAGAAGTAAATAATGACGTGAAGTTTTGGAAGGAAAGATTATAAAACAAGTTGCTCAAAAAATCCGCTAGGAGCTGTTATGCATTTAACATGACTTTAAATAGAGCTGCTCACAATCCTAAACATTTTATATTTATCATTAATAATAACCCTATAGTATGGATCGTGAAAAATTTCGAATTCGAGTTTTTGACAGAAGTACACGTTTTGAGTCCAAATAATCAAGTCTTACAAAGTAACAATCTAGTCCAAAAATTAACTGTCGTACGAAACTGAAATCACATATCTAAGGCGGGAATATGTCAGAGATGAGATAGCAACTTTTTCGCTAAAATCGACTAATTGGATGTGCCACTTTTTTCGAAAACGACCAAACTATTTTGATAAAACTCGAAAAATCTACACTTAAATGTTCTTTGCTATTAACTGCTTATCCTCGTTAGAATAGTTTATCAGGGCTTAATTTTACGAATTTAAAAAAAATCTTCCTCTAAAATACCTATTATTTTGGTTATATATAATAAATAACTACTTCTCATCATGAGTAGTAATAAGCAATGGATAAATCAAAATACTAAAGAATTGCATTAATAAATACTGAAGAAAAATAGAGACAAGAGCTCGAATCGGAAAAAGCTAAGATTTACCGATCTCTGCCGATTGCATTTGTATGTGTTCGGGTTCGGTATCTTTTGTTAAACTGAATCTTGCGGCTTTAGCGCACTTGCTTAATCTTCACTGGCTCGCTACCAGTGATGCGGCGAGAGGGATGCGCTGGGATCTTTTGAGCTCTGCCCTCACACGTGGGGGATAGAGAGGGCTCAGGGATCCTCAGGTCGATTGTGTAAATATTGTATATAAGAGAGTAAATGTAACTACAGATTATATTATTTTATCATTATGTTATTTTTTTTTTCATACACATAGTTTGATTATGTTCAATTTGTTTATTCTTCTGTTTGTATATATTTTAAGAGAGATTTTTTTTTCATTTATTCATTTATTTTATTTTGTTATGAATGAGATCATTCATTACTATTTGTGGCAGATTGTAATATCTATCAATAAATAAAAAGTATTTTTAAACTGAATTTTATCGTGTTTCGGGCAAGAACAATGTTGATACTCACTATTTACTCTTTAAAAAAAAAAGCTAGAATACAAATTTTTATATCCGTTGAAAAATGATCTTTTTATGTAAAAATATTTGATCAATATTAATTAATATTGGTCATATATATATTTTTTTTTTTGCCTTTAGAATAATAACCAATTTTCTTTCACCTTAAATTAATTTAATAAAAAGCTTTTTCGTCAACATATTCGTCTCACTGAGCTTTAGATTTTATCGAGTCCTCCAATCCTAACAAAACCTAATTACAGTCTTCTTGAAGAAATAAATTTAAAGAATGACAGCTCATTATTATCTTCTATCTTATATTTTTTAATAATACGGCCATGAACTGTAACCCAAAACAAGTCGTCAATTTATCTTATAACTTATTTAACTCCCATGGCTTATCTCCTAACTCGAGGATTGTTCTCCATTAGGAGTTGTCTTAGTGAAGGACATAAAAATCCCCTTGCCTGACAAAAAATGATAGAAATTTCAATCGCGTGTAACTTTCCCAGCAGGTGTCCTGCGTCACGTCAAAATCCATTGAAAGATAAAAACTGGCTGGAGGAATAAAATCCAGAAGGCAGGTATGAAGGCGCTTTTTTACCACTCATCTTCTCCAGCCGCCTCAGAAGTACGTGTAGCGGGCTGACATTGTTCAGATGAAAACTGATGATTAGAATACTGTTTTATCTCAGATTATTGTCTCTCCTGGTTTCTTTATGATCCCTTCCGATGGCGTTTACTTATTTTTTTTCTAGTAGTGTAAACTAGTAAAATAATTTAAAAACTGATATTTCTGGATAAGAAACGTGTATATGCAAATTTTTGTTTGGTACAGTTTTGTTTATTAGTTATAAAAACCATCCATTTGGTCTCAATTTTTTAAAATTATTTTAACACTCCAATGTTTCGGCCATTAACAAGGATCTTATTTCACTAATACAGCCAAAACCATAGGTTATCAACATTGCAGGCAATATTGCCTTTGTCAAATTATTTATCATTAGTCATTAACACATTAATGTGATACTAAATAAATATTGTAATTTAGTATCACATTAACTAGTTTATAATCTCTAAATTACTCATTTAGAAGAGGAATATATTAGTACATAGTTAGTATATTATGTATTATGTATGTATAGTACATAGTATATTACATGTTTAGGGGGGAAAGGTTACTCAGTGTAGTGTTGACAAAATGAGTAATTTAAAAGAGATTATAAACTAGTTAATGTGATACTAAATACTATAATAAACTTATTCCAGTCTAGACCAACCAAATTTTACAAGGAAGGAATTGATAAACTGCCAGGAAGATAGGAGAACGTTATAGATAATAGTGTTGAATACATAACAAATTAATACAATTTTGTTATTTAATGAGAGCAAAATAAATGTATGATAAAAAAACAGAAGTTACTTATGGCTCGACCCTATGATAACCTAATAAGTGATTTTTCGGTAAAAAAAATTAGATAAATAAAAAAGGTGTTTCAATATTTACTAATAATGTATCTATATCGGGAGTGGAAGCGCAGTGGTAAGGGGGCAGTGTGATGCTAACTTCAAAGACTTAGGTTCGAATCCGGCTGTAGCAGATAATTATTTTCCATTTCGCTGTTGCCATGAGTTAGCCCTGTGTGTTCAAGAACCCTCCGGATTCCAGCCTCATTAAATGATTACCCTTAATTGGTTAAAAATGAGACGGTCGAGCCTGATTTTGACCAAATACCCTCCTTACACAAGCGTTGGTTTAACTTCTTTGTTAGACTTCATTCTAAATAACCTCTTACTTCCTTGACCACAAAATACTACACCCTTCATGATACAAATTTATTTATTTATTTTTTTAATATGCTTATATAATTTTTATGTTATCAATATTGTTATAATATTGTTGTTTAGAGAAGACAAAAGTGGTTGAACAGAAGGGATTTAAACGATGGAACATTAATGTATAGACTTTGGTAAGAGGAATAGAGTTCCAATGGGAGGTATATCGAATAAAGAAAAATTTGTCAACGGCGGGAGTTCAGTGAGGTGGATACTATGTCTGTTGGACGGGATCTTGTATTGGTAGTATAAGATTGGACAGAGGAATTGAAATGCAAGGAGGGGCGCTGAGTTCTAACTACTTCGAATAGGAAATGCGTAGAAAATACTGGCATTGGTAGGAAGGTTAGAGCCACTTCAACTCGGCACAATACTGGGTTATTTGTGTTTCTCTGGTGATGTAAAAACAATTCGTATTGAGCAATTCATGAGGCATTAGAGTTTATCTTCGAGTTCACCTGAGAGACCGTCCTAACCAGGCAACGTGAGGGAAAACAAAGGGGGAAATTACGAGTTGGTTGATTTGATTGAAGGAGATAGCGTAGTCGGTTGAAATGCTTGAGGGTTGCTATGGTTCAAAAGATACTTAAAATATCTATATTTGTACCAGTTTTAAAGAGTTTTAAGGCAAGAAAAGGAAAAATCTGTAATATAACACACTTCTTATCCAAAACTGATTTTTTCTCATAAATGGACTCTAATTCTCATTCCTTTGTCAAAATTTGAATTACTTACCGCTATAATCCTTGTCCATTGTTGTTCCTATCCAGGTGAACACCCTCTAGAGCGTTTTCCACTCATTTCGTTACTTTTATTTACGATCACTAGTCTTAAAGCCTTTCTATGAAAAACAAATTGTCGTGTAGTCCTTCATGCTTCTCACCTCGTCTCCTATTTATCAAATATGTTATCATTTCATATTTTACCAATGATTGACATTTTAATACAACGGAGAAGAATTTATTTCTAGCCAAAGATAACGGGTTTATGACCAGTTGGAGTGTAAATACTCACCTCTGAGTGATTATTATTTTTATGTTCTCCATTAAGGATCTATATTTATTTATAACTCTTAACGGGGCGAGTCCAGCTGGGAAGGATTGCCTTTTTTTGTGTGTGTTATGATCTCCTGTTGCGAGATTGTGACATATCGTACATCGATTTACTTACACGGTATAATTGTCTGTTTGAAAAGTCAGATAAGTAAGGCTATCATGGAGGGGGAAGTGGAGGGTTTCAGGCCGTTTTTCGATTTCAAGCGCT
>NW_027104903.1:636594-643839 GCF_000696795.3 Halyomorpha halys | reverse complement strand
CAAAGTGGGCCGAAACGTTGGCAAATAAATAGATGATTACTATTTTTTTGTTCCTTCTTGATCCCACGCCATCTTATTATTCAGTTACGGTCTATCATTTATATATGTATTGTAGATAGGTATTTTTTCATAGAGAGGAAGCAACTTAGGCTTAATAACCAATAATTGAAAATTTTACATAAAATGATTGCATAATTAATTTATTTACATAAATATAAATGTAGTGTTATTATTGATGAATAATAGAAAATTAAAAAAAAAATGAATATTTGAAGGTCTACTTGACGTTTAAGAAAAATAAAGAAAGCTGAGAATGAGAATCATATGAGTTCGTGTATTAAAACTTTGACTGAGAGTTCGCTGGAATCAATGTAATCTGCATGTTACGTTGCTGTCTGTCACACTTCTGAAAAGATCAATGTATAATAAATTATGTAGATTTTTTTTTTCCTTTTTGTCTTTCACGAATCATCATAATCTTGACTGAATTACTTTTTAAGCCGTAAAGTAGAGTGGTTGCGGTGAGGTATAAGTTAAAGTTTTTTTTCGAAAACCACATTGAGATAACCCTGAGCCGTAAGAACCTCATTGGAATCGGAAGAAGAGCGAGGAAAGGAGCGAGAGAGGAGCCGGCAAGGAGTAAAGAGATATTAAGAGCCGGAGCGGACAGTTGTGCTGTCTCTTTATAGTCTCTCAATCATCTAGAACCGGTTCCTGGCCAGCGGGACTTTTTACACGATAAATCAAACAGGGCAGTTGTCTTCATCCTGACGGACAAGAGCAATGCCGTGGTCTCTTCGTCTAAATTGTTCTGCGCTCCGGTCCAAGCTTCCATCCAAATCGGCTCCGATGACATCTCGGATGTATTTACGTCTATTTTATAACATAATCCTAATGAGATATAATTTACATGTTAGTACACAAAGTTTATTTATTTATTGACATTTACAACAGTACATAAAATACAACAAGGATATTTTAAGTGAGATCATAATTGTATGATACAGGCATGTAGAGAAACTACCCATTGCTAGCACTCTAAAAATATGTTTACAATATAAGGTCTCGGGGTCATCTTCTTTTCTGGCGCCACGGAGGATTGTCCGGAATAAAAGAGGAAGCAAGATTAGAAACTAAGGGATTTGAGTGGTTAGGGAGTTATAATGGAAGGATTGATATCTGGTTCGGGCTAGATCGGTTACATATGGAATAAAAGGTCTTTATGGATGATTTTATTTTTGACAAAGTAAGGAGCACCGAGTATTTTACGATATAAGGATTGGATTGTAAGGAATTCGGAGGTTTAGTGGATCCCCAAAGCTCGACTCCGTATGTCCAGGCAGGCCTTATAATTGTCATGTAGATCAGTCTTTAGTTATGTGTTGGAAGATTAGACCATTTGTGTAGTAAGTGCTGTAAGACTGTACACTGTGTAGGGGATGGGACCTAGGATTCTACCTTGAGGAACACCAGCGGATTGAGAATAGAGAGATGAAGAAGTATACGAAGTTAAGCTGGATCAATGTTAATAAAAACATGAGGAGAAGATGGTCAGATCAGGGATAAGATCAAAAATACACAAAATACAAAGAAAGGTATTCATAAGAGCTTAACAATAAAACGAGCTAGCTATCGTAATTAAGAGAAAAATAAAATAATAACAAACAAACTTGGAAATATACATAACAATATTTTAATATAGTACTAATATATACTTAGTTTATTGTTATATATATTTCCAAGTTTGTTATTATTTTATTTTTCCCTGAATTAAGGTTGTTATCTCGTTTCGTTTTCAGCTGAAAACAAGCCCTGAAATTCAGTTCGAAACGTCGTTAAATCAATTTTATTACAGGGACAATCTTCACTTGTTTCGAATCTTCCTCTGTCCAAAATGATGATATTTTAAATTATTTTCTTAATAGCAATTGATTATTTTATTAAATTTGTTCTTAATTAATTATTTTGATAAGAAATTAATTTAACTTTTTGACAGTCAAAAGTTAGTCACAAAGGCAACTGTACAATTCACAGAAATTTTATTTCAAGTTATATCTCCTGCAAACGTTTTATTTCCTGATTCAGTTTATAAAATAGATACTGAGAAGAATATAATTCCTGAGCTGCCGGGAATACAGAAGAAGGTCAGTGTCCCTAGAATATTTTTCGGGATGAGAATGTTAGAAAGTCTGCTCGGGCATGAAGAGCTGACCCTGGGTGGATTTAGCAAGATGGATGGGGTGAGATTACAGGGAACAAACCTGAAAAATTGCTCCTAGGATTGCCATACCATCGCCTTCCTTCAGTTAAGCAAACACAATTATCAGTTCGAACAGACATGCTTTCAATCTTCCGAAATGGACATTTTTTTAAGTATAAATAGGTTTTTGTTATAATTTGTTTTTAATATTTATTTATTGCTATTTACAACTGTACATTATAATAATTTAGTAAATCTGATCTAAGTTAAATTGGAGTGCTACAGGCGTGTAGAGAAACTACCCATTGGTAGCACTCTAATGACATTTTACATTATCTCGTGGCCATCTTCTTTTCAGGCGCCTCGGAGGATTGTCGGGAATGGAAGAGGATGCAAGATTAGGAACTAGGGGGTTTGAGTGGTTAGAGAGTTTATAATGGGAGGAGTGATATCTGGTTCGGGCTAGATCGGTTACATAGGGAACATTAAGGTCTTTGTGTATGATTTTATTTGTGACAAAGTAAGGAGCATAGAGGATTTTACGAAGGATTTTGGATTGTAAGGATTGAATACGAGAGGAATTCGAAGGTTTAGTGGAACCCCAAAGCTTAACTATACCCAGATTGGCCTTATTACAGTCATGTAGATCAGTCTTTTATAATGTGTTGGAAGTTCAGACCGTTTGTCTAGTAAGTGCACTTAGTTAACGTCGAAATCGATGTGCAGTTTTTGTTTTAATTAAAACTAATTTATTATTTTTAGGACATATTCAATCTTCCAGTTCTTTTTCGTTTCTAAAAGTATTATTTATATATTTTTCATATCTTGATTGAAATTTACAACTGAACATAATGAAACATCCAGTTAATTTGATGTAAGTTTATAATGGAGTGATTGGTAGCACTCTTACGACGTTTTTACATTAGCAGGTCCCGTGCCTATCTTCTTTTCAGGCGTCTCGGGGAAAAGGAGGCAAGGTTAGAAACAAGTGGGTTTGGGTGGTAAGGGAGTTTATAATGAAAGGAATGATATTTATAAAATTTAATACATTTTTTGAAGTTTTAACTGCGTTTATCGAAGTAATGATTATTAACAAATGACGATAAATTATTAAACTGAGTATTTTATTAAATCATTCCTTCATTTTTATTTTTTCAAATAAACTAAATTTTTAAACTAATAAGTAACTATAATAAACTCTTGCTAATTCGAGCCTCTAGTACGGACCATTCTATAATCTGAACCTCCCTTTTAAACAAATAAAATTGAAATTTTCAACGCCTTACATGCCTTAAGATAGTTTTTCTAAAAACGTTATATTAGGTTTTCAACATTCTTAACCACCTCGAGTATTTTTAGTAACCATTGTCATTACCAGAGGCCAAATTTTCGTGCAGTTGTATCTTTTGTTCCTTAGCTCCAAATTCCATTAAGCCTCGACAGAAATTCGAATCATTAAAAAAAAAAACAATTATTCAAATACCACTAATTTAATTTTGCTCAAAATAGCACGTTTTGGTTTTTTTTTTTTACAATTTTGCATCTTTGAGTTTCTTCAGCACAAAATTGAGTCTAACTCTTGGCCTAAATTTTAATTTTTGTTGCATAAATTTTATGCTTGAACTAGATTTCTCATATTATACACAAATTGATGAATGTATGCCAATATTTATGCATTTTTTTGAATTGTACGTATTTAAATTATAGCTTGAAATTGAAAAAAAAAAATGAGTAAAGCAACGTATTGATGAACCTATAAAGAGTCGAATTCATCTTTTTTTTTTTTTAAATGTAATCCTCAGCGAAGGTGATGTTTGGCTATGCATACTGTCTGACCTCTCGGGAACATTCCTAATATCATCATATCTATACTAGAATATATAAACTGATTTTATTGCAATTGTTAATATTATGTTATATTTTTTTAAAAAAATTAAATATGTACCGATACAACCCATGAATTGTTAAATATGCAATAAATTGAAAGGAAATACTACTAAATATTACTTGACCAACCCTTGATGCTAGGAGGTGGTTTGTTGAGAATCACCCTCGACTGCCAGATTGTCACCCAATTAAGGGTACCCACTTTATGAGGATGGATGGAACCCCAGAGGGCTCCATGGCCCACTGGGATGACTCACGGCTTCAGCATAACAGAAAATAATTATCTGCCCGGCCAGATTCGAATCCGGGTCCTTGGAGATTCCATCTAGTGCCTTACCACAGTTCCACCGCGCTTTCTACACCTGGAACATATTCACTTAAATTTTAATTGCACGACTAATTTTATTTGATTTAAAATCTACTTGACTAGTTCTTATACTGACCTGGAGGTGTGTTATTTTGGGTATGAAGTATTAAACATGTACCTATAAGTCACCTGCTCATGTTTCATATAAGCATTCAATCATTTGTGACATAAGTACCTCGTAAAAGGAATAGCTACCACTAAACGAACTTGTTGCTATGACACAATGCAGCTGTCACAACTATTGTCCCTATACAAGAGATTATGTTTACTTTTTCAGGTTTCGTTTTTATTTCAACGTCATATTTCTCAAAAAATTATTTGTGTATTATTGGCCTAATGTATATGATTATATTGTCTAGTGTATGTGATTATATTGTATAATGATATTTAATATAATCAATAAATAAAGCTCAAAAAAGTCAAATTATTACGAAAAATTGTGATCAGGTTAAAGCATTATGATTATGTTAGTTTCTAAGGAAACCTAGTAGACTAAAAAATTAACATTAAAATTTATTTGACATGCTTAATTTATATCAGGTCAGCCGTCAAGCAGTGGCAGGGGGGTGGATGAGACAAAGTTCCCGGACCCTTGGCCGATAAGGGTTGGATGAAAAAACTCTTTTCAATTTATAATAAATATTATTAGGAACTTTAATAACCCTGACAGTCTAGCCTGATGTTTCCGTGTTGTTTAAAATTTTAATTTGTGAAAAAAAATTTTTTGATTGAGCTTAACTTCACTGGATTAATGAAACTTTCGAGGAAAAGAAGATATGAAGAGTGTTATGACGTACAGTACATATGTTTATTAACACTCAAATTAGGGCTACTTTAATGTACTAATAGTTCCTGGTGTTAATCTTCGTAGAAGTAGTAATTATCATTATATTTGCTGAAATAAATTGATTTATAATTGTTCGGACAATAGGTTTGATTTATGAAAAAACAAAACAACTCGACGTAATGATACCTGCGAGCACTAAAATTAAAGTTAGTTGAATTCACTATACAATAGTTTATCACATTTATCTTTGTAGGAGTAGTGTTTTTAATGATATTTGACAAAATAAATTCACAAAATTTTAAATTAAAGTTTTTCGGACTGATAGTACATTAAACTAGCTTTAATTTGAGTGCCAATAGACATCTCTACGTCAAATGGTTTTTTAGATATAGATTTCTGAAAATTAATTGAAACTACTAATCTTTCAGTACATTTTTATGAAATATTTCTTTTTAAAAAGATATTTCTCTAGAACTATTGAACGTAAATAGCTCTCTATTAGGTCTAATATTGTAGCAAATTTACTCATTAATATTAAATGATGTCCTCTTACGTTTTCTAGTGTTATTGGTAGTTTTAAAGATATAAAGCTTCGAATAAAAATAAAAAAAACGTTTTTAGACAGTAGCCATTTTTATTCCCCCTACTTATACTTGGCAGACTCATCAATTTCGACTTGTAATTTATACATAGTTTTCATTAAAGTAATAACAAATTGGGGTAAAATAACTGCTTTTTTTTCCTCCTCTTCGGCTCTTATACGTTATAAAGTTGCCTTGATTACTCACACAAGCTTTTTATTGTGTGGATAAAACAATGATTACGTTAGACACACCTGTAGCAGCGATTGTGATATTGTGATTAAGACATAGAGCGACTAGGCATTAGATGGGAGTTAGTGCAGAGGCCACTGGGAGGGAACATGTGTGATTCCTCAGGCCAAGGTATTTCTGTTCTGACTACTTTGAAGTGTCACACATTGTTTCCCAGCCTCTTCAGTAAATATAGCTACAAACAGATGCTAACGAGCCTTTGATATTTATTGTTCCTCGTTCCACAACTTCCTAGATCCCTCAAACGGCCAAATAGATTGCTTCTGTCCTCGTTGGTTGCTTTTTAAACTTTTAGTTAACATCACAAATCTAAATTTGGGCTTTACGGTCTCGAATTAGGGTCAGTTTCAGCTAGGATAGTAGCAATAAACAATTTGTGATTATGTTTTATTTCATCAACAAACCTAGATTGAAGCAAAAAAAATCTTGGGTGTGGAAAATTAATTATTGGAAGAATATAATTGACTGTATGAAATAGAAAAAAACGAAATCTAATTATGGTATTTGATATTGTAATGTGTGGAGAAATTGTTTAATATAGTCCAAATATCGAAGAGAAAGTTTTTTCATTGGAATAATTTGCACTTGTCTACCAACTTAGCTTATGTTAACGATATTATTTAAAGAAACTTTTGTTGGAATAACACACTCGAGAACAATAGGTATTAGGGATGTAATTACACAATCTTAATAAATATACATGTTAAATAAAAATAAAAAAATAAATAAATAATAGATTAATTTATTCTTGTTTGAGAGTGGTTTAGTTTATTTTAAAAAAAAATTTGATCCTTTTTTTCAACTTTATTTTTTTTCAAAACCTTCCAACGTTTCGACCCTCAGATTATTTTCAAGGATACCTTTATTTCGTTGTCATTTTCTTTTTTAAAATTCTTAAAAATGCCAGGTAATTGCCTTTGTCCCATCTATAACTTCTTCTATATAATTCTTAATTAAATTTAAAACAATGTTCCTTATGTAACCGATCTAGCCCGAACCCGATATTATTCCTTCCATAATAAACTCCCTAACCACCCAAACCCACTCGTTTCTAACCTTGCATCCTCTTCCATTCCTGGCAATCCTCCAAGGTGCCTGAAAAGAAGATGGCCTCGTGACCTTATATTGTAAATTGTTTTTAGAGTTCTACTACTGGGTAGTTTCTTTACAT
>NW_027104903.1:634119-635945 GCF_000696795.3 Halyomorpha halys | reverse complement strand
TACTGAAATTATTTCTTATTGGATGAAGATTATCGACCGTACGAAGTAGATTGTAGGAAGATAGTCCGGAAGGCGGTCAATAAAGTTATCAAAATAGTAAAGGAAAACTATTTATAATGTTTCATTTCATTTTGCAGGGTTTCATTTTTGAGTTTTAATCTTTATTTCAATCTGACAGCAAAATGGGCCGAATCGATGATTAACAATAAATAGTTTTCTTCTACTATTTTGATACCTTTATTGACCGCCCTCCCTCCCCCGTCTATCTTCCTACAATGAAATTATTTCTTCCAAAAAAAGCATTAATAATCTAAGAATGTAGATTCTATAAGAATTATTCTAAATTCTAATAAAATCTGAATGCTTATTAAAATACAATTTCTGTATTTATTTGTCTGTTTGAATATTTTCTCTTCTTTCGTTTACTACTGCTTTTTTATTTGGTTTCATGGTGAACAAATTCATAAGATTCCTTTCCCAGAAGTACCTGCTAGGTTTTAGAATCCTTCCTTATTCTCCCACACTTTGACCTAGTGTATGGAGGACTTTCTGGTGAACAAGATACGAGATTAAAAAAATAAACTGCTTCATAAAATTCGATTTTCTCGTGCGTCTTTATATCTCTCACTATTATTTTGAGCAAGGAAGGCTCAATCCCAGTATTTGAAATACCTCCTTGGTGCTTTTATATTCCAAACCTTAAGAACCAAAAAACCCTAACCCTAACAGGTGAACCTCCTCACCCTACATTTATCCATCCACCTGTTAAATACAAGATCTCAACCTACTGATTAGTGCATCCCTTTCCCATAGAACTGCTTCCTTTGAAAAATCATTTACTGTACAAGCTACCTCATTTTGGAACTCGATACCCAAATTCATCCGTAAAGCTTCCTGCTTAACATCATTCAAACAAATTATATATCCATCTCATTGAATATCAATCTTCCATTAACTTTTAAATAACAAATACCCATGCATTATTCCCATAAATAATTTTCTTTTGTTCATATTTTATGTACATTATTATTATTTTTTTAATGTAGCCAGACAAATTATGTTAAAATTTTCCAATTTGTTATTCTTAGGAAACCAAGTATAAAGTTAAATAAAGTATAAAGATTGATTATCATTTCATTTCGTCAAAGAAACCATAAACCTTTTCAAACAATTATTTTTTCACACTGTAAGCTAGAATGATAACATTACGCATTGAATCTTATTTAATTTATGTATGTTGCAGTAAATTTAACTTTTATGTTGGTTTATTTATTTATTGATCTTTTGTATTTGATGATTCTGACTTATTTTTTTTAAAACTTGTAAATATGTATTTATTATTTTTAGTTTACATGTATTTTATTCTTTATAATTTTTTAATCATGATGATTGGGAGGTGCGGTCAAAATATAACACACATAAGTTGAAATAACTTATTTAATAGTGCCAACGTTTCGGCCAGAATTTCTAGCCTTCATCAGGGCTAAAAGAACAAGATACAACCAATAAATACAGAAAATAAAAAATAGAATATAAACAGAATGGCATAAAGTAAATAATTGACCTAGTGTATGGTCAATTAACAATAGACCTAGTGTATGATAAACAATAAATTATTTAATTTATGTCATTCTGTTTACAATTCCTTTTTTTTTTATGTTTATTTTACGATTAAACAAGTTATTTCAACTTATGTGTGTTATATTTTGACCGCACCACCCAACCATATTCACCTTGTATTTATTATTTTTTATTTGTTTTCCTTTTTCATTAGAAATTAGTTATCTTAAGATATATAGTTTTATTTTATTTATTCTATTTATATA
>NW_027104903.1:632535-633654 GCF_000696795.3 Halyomorpha halys | reverse complement strand
AAAAAAAATGTTATCTATGTATTATATTATATCATGTAAAAATATGTAACTTATATTTGTCCAGTCACGGATTGATCAGTATGCTGTGTAATTTAGCAACCCGATATATTTGGGCAGCATGAATAAAGTATTTCTTTCTCTCTTATATGTTCTGTTAATTATTATTGTTTATTTTTTATCTTATCCAATTCATAATTATAATTATGATAGTTTATAATTTCATATTTATTTCGAAAATTTTGTATTTTACTCTAAGGCTCTAAAGCATAATTCTGACACTCGTAATATTATTCTAGAGGGATCAATCCTAGGATAAATAAAGAATATTATTATTATTAAGTTGCCTTTGTAAAAAGATGTTATGGGGCTTACTTGTAAATATGAACTAACGACTAATAACAAACCACTTAATCTATTTGACTCACTTTTTTTTTCAAATCTTCAAAAAAAAAAAAAGAAATAAGACAGAAACTGTATGAATATATATTCACAAACTATTTACATACCTACGGAGTTACCTTACGGAGCAAGTAAACATACTGATATGAAAGATTATTGTAGTAAAAAATTATTTATTTACTCACTATTCATTTTACATGTCCTCCTCATCACAAAATATTTAAAGGCGGTAGTCAACGCTTTCAAGTGTATTAGTCAACAACTAAAAACTTTATCTGATACAATATTTTGTCTCTATTATAGAATACCAGTTCCCAAAATGGATGCCTTTCTCAAAAGCAAAAAAAAAAAAAAAAAACAAATTAAAAACCAAAATAGCAAATATACAGTGCATTCCATCAATTATTTCCCAAAGTTTATTCTTATTTTCGTACTTACTAAACCACTGTAAGGATAATTTTGTCGACCTTTTTCATATTTTGTTAGCTCTTCAAAGGTGCTGCATATTTTCTTTTAGCATACGGGTATCTAGGTATAGTAATATTTATATAGTATTTATAAACTATATAAATAGTTTAGGGACCACTGACAAAGAAAATCCTTAAAAATAGGGGTGTCATCAGCTGTTATTTTTATATATTACTTTTTTCATGAGAGCTAAGACAAATAATATAGTGGACACAAAGTAATTTAGGCAATTGAATTAAAATTAATAATCTA
>NW_027104903.1:626643-632327 GCF_000696795.3 Halyomorpha halys | reverse complement strand
TGTTGCAATCTAACAGCGGGTAGCCCGTCCATAAAATAATTGTATGTTCCTTGGCAATATTCTTAGCCGAGTATACCAGCTGTGAAACGTGGATAAAGACCAATCATAGCGTGTATGATCAAACTACTCTAACGTTTATGGTTAACACAAAATCAATTTGCTGCCATGTTTATGGGTAGTTAAAGCATCAGCATGACAAAATGTTGGATATAGGGTCCTACTTTACAATCCGTTTCATAGCGTCCATTTTAATTGCAAGTTCTCTTCAAGTCCATTAGGACCTTAGAAAGTACTTAATGTATTTACGTTTATAGCATTTTACATAAGACATGGTCGTGCGATTAAACTGGAAATCAAACTTTATAGATGCATCGTCCAATGGATTTATATCAATTTAATCGTTAAACAATTTCACTTAAGACGTTGACCATGCAGAAATGCAATTAAGCTGGTGTTTGTACACGTGCGTGAACTCTGACATTAGATATCTATCTTCCTCCTTTATGTAGGTATAAACAATATTGGTATTGAGGTGTAAACGGTATTAGGGATACATGTTTATTTGCATAAGGAATGTTATTATATTGATATTGAAAAAACAATTCACCGATTTAGTTTGGAAGGAATTACTGTTTCTTGAACAACAAGGAGGTGATTTGTTCAGGATTTTTCCCCATCGACCATCAGATTTTTCCACGATTAAAGGTAACCGATTTACTGGGGCAGAGTGGACATTGGATGGCTTCTCGATTCCGCAGGGTTGACTCATGGCTACAGTTACAAAATAAATAATTATCTGCCACAGTCAGATTCGAACCAGAGTCCTTGGAGTTAGAAGCACGGCGTTTTACTCACTGAGCCACCCCACCCATTATTATATTAGTCTGTTAATAATTGTATTAAGAAAGTTTTTATAATCCCTTACTTGGACATTTCTGATATGCATTAGGGTTATCCTATAGGTATTTAACCTATTCCAACCAAAGTGGGACGATCGAGTTCTTATTACGTGTGATCATTAAGAAATAAGTTAACCGAAGTAATTAAGTCAAGATCGGCGCCGCTGCAGACTGGAGCTTGCTTATCTAGGGTCATCTCAACACTATCGGCTAATCTCTTATCAAGAAGCGCATTTCATTTAACAATGATGTTATAAGATTCAACTGTGCGCAAATGTATATTAACATATTTTTTATTGCTGATACTGAATAGCTGGCATAAATAACTTACATAAATGGATATATATATATAGAAGAGCCAAAGATATATGAATACCACACAGATATACATATATCATTACCTCTGTTATATGTATGTATGCATTAAATCTGGTTTCAGGAGAGTACGAAAAAAAAATTCAAAGATTTTTCGTTAAAATCCTCAAACCAAATCCAAATTGCCCTGACTCTATACGCAGCTAATGTTGTTTTTTTTAATATAATTTACATTTCAATATAACTTTTCATTAATGTTGTAGTACTAAAAGAATCGAAATTAGCATTCGTAATTTCTTTATGTAATCCCATTACACATCATTTGTCAAACTCCATAGTTCCTGATAACTGGAAAAGCCGGATATTTTACATAATTCTGTATATAGGCATTTATAGAATTGTAGTATATCTTATACTATAAGATATAATTTATAGTAAGAGAGGTGATATAAAGACTAAAAAATAAAATTTACAGAATAGTATATACATTTTGTCTCCTAGAGTGTAAACAGCTCTTTTCGATACTACTCTATTTATAGAATATTCGATAAGAATAAAATAATTTTATCTCTCTTATAAGGAGATATTCATGTGCAGTAGTGGGGAGTTTCCAGTTTGACTATGACAGTTTCCAAATTTCAATATTATAGGATGATCATTTAGATACATGACACGATGGACAGCTAGTCTTATTGTTCAGCATGTAACACTTTTGACATGTAGAGATATAAAAAGGTAAAAATGGCTTGAATGAGTAAAATGAGTAATCGTGGCAACTACCCCAGAGGTTCTATTCTCTCCACAATAGTCAACACAGCTTCAAATCCTCCACCACATCATTCAGCCTTCTGACCGGGGATGTCCTCTTTTCCGTTTTCTATCTTGTTTGCCATAAACCATCTCTTTGGGTATCCTTTCATCGGGCTTACTCTCAACGTGTTCTTACCATCTTATTCTGGCTCTTTTAACTAAAGCCTCGATGTTGAGTTACCCGAGCAGGTTTATCAGTCCCTCATTCCTTCTTCTTTTTCTCCAAACTCCATTCTCCGAGACTCTTCCCCGCACCCTTCTCAATATCTTTCTCTCCCAGGAGTTGAGCATCTGTTCTGCTTTTCTTGTCAAGGGCCATGTTTCTTCACCATAGATCACTACTGACTTTGGTTTTGTAAATGACCACTCTCATGCTTTTAGACAGAGCTCTAAAATTATATATTTTTTGCAATGAGAAATAATATCTATTTGCTGCTGCTATCCTGACCTCTATTTCGCTCTCATCTGTAACTAAGCTTCCCAGGTCTTAAACTGGTTTACAGAACTGAAATTTGGTCTCTGAGCATGACTTTGCTATTCTCTTCCTTATCCTTTCTTGAGTTGTACACCGTCTTACCTTCATTCAACTTAAGGCCCAATTCAAATGCTGCTTCTACGAATTCCCAGAATGTTCCTTTTAATGCTGCTCGGGTTCTTGCGGCAATGACTACATCATTAGCATATACTAAATGTTGAGACATTCGATTGTAAATGGTCCCTCCTGGATTAGTTCTGACTGAACGAATATTTACTTACCTACTATAAGGCTGTATTATGTTTACAAAAATACTGTGTTCGTTAAGTCGATATACATCCTTAATTACAGCAATAGTGAAGCATTGCCGTGCATCTTGTAAGGGTTCGCCCTTATAACCGTTTATTTGAAATCCATATCTCAATATGGGTTTCAAATAAAGAAAAGGGTTTTAAACCGTTTCGATTCAAATGTTTTCAAATGATCCTAGATTTAATAAAATGGATTATTATGTATTCGGTCAATTTTTTACCCAACACCTTTATTTTGCTAATTCGCTAATTCTTATTCTACTGAATCAAGGAATCAGGGCACTTTTCAGATAAGTTATCCCTTAAGGAATAAAAAGTTGCGACAGTTTGAGAGTAAAGGTAAATATTTATCAATAAATTTTAATACAATTATAAATTACATAATGTTTGCTGTTAACATTATATAGAGCGTGATATCTTAAATGCCAGAAGGGCGGTGTGAGACTGGAGCCGCGGAGATAGTATAGTAAACCTGTTGGGCGAGATGGGGGAGATGCCGCCTCGCTCTATCTGATCCCAGCCGAGCATAAACTTGAAGAGGACATAAACAGAAACTAGTTTATGTCCTTCCTTCTCGCACCGACGGAATAACATAGTTATCATCCCTGTCTTCTAACAAACATCTCTTCTTTAGGGACCTTACGACATATTATCTACAGCAATTTTAAAATTTTATGTAAGGTGAGAAATTTTAAACACTATAAAGGTCCATATATAACAAAAATCAAGATTCTGGTATAAATAATACAGATACTAGCGTATCTGAACTAAAGAAATAATCATATTATGAACCAGTTGACGGCAATGCTTCGTTATTGCTATGTATGAGGATTATATAAATTGAATGAACACTATTGATAGTTTGACATAAATTATTGTGTTTAGTTAAATTTAAATATTTAAAAATACTTTATTATATGGTTCAGTAACAGGAATTGAAACGGAAATGCTCTAAGGAGTGAAACAGATTTTTTTATTTATAAAATATACTTTTTTTCTACTTAAGAATTTGGGGATTTAATTATCTTTTAACCTTCCAATTTAGTTTATTTTTATTTTAGACAATTTAATGATATAATATACTCACTGCGTTTCTATATTAGTACTATATTAAAACAATTTTGAGTGACTGACATATGAAATTGTGAAAAAAGATTTTTTAGGAGTTAAAAAAAGATGATATCCGTTTTTAGTACCCCCAAGAACCCCTTAATTATGAATTTTCGCAAAAAATAGAAAATAAAATTTTTGTCCAAAATTGTTGCCCTCCAATCCGCCTTTGATTCCGTTTCAAAAATCAATAAAATAGAAATAACTTCAATACTCGACCAATAAATACCAAACCTAGCATTGGTTTAGGGCTCTACAAACTGCACCAAAAAACACAAACCGGGTCTAATTAAAGAAATTAGAACCGGAGATATAAAATACAACATTTACATTTTTTTCCCTATTTGAAACCTATATTTCGCCCCTATAAGGACATTAAATCTATGTTCAGACGTTGAAATTGAATGATAGATTGAAAGAGCAGACATTCAGCTTTCCAATTCTTAACCCAAAATTTTTGGCCTTCATCGATTCCGTTTTATAAATTAAGAAATAGAAATAACATCAACACTACTTAACCAATCTCCAACAAACTTGGCAGTGGTTCAGGGCTCTATTCTAAACAGAAAGAGTTCTATCTAATTAAACAAATTAGAACCGAAAATATAAAATAAAACCTTTAAAGGTATTTCTTAAGACAGAATTTCTTACATCTATATACAAGAAAGGTGATAGGAATGAATGGTGAAATTTTAAAGGCATCTGTGTCCAGAGTTCCATATCAAGGGTAATTACAAGGATTCTGAAGGATAAATTAGAAGGGGAGTTTGTTACCCTGGAGGAACAGTTCACTGCAGCCAGGTCTTGTACGGACAGCATATTTGCGGGAAGGTATTGACATCAACGAAATATGTTGTTCTCCCTTTTCTCTGCCGACGACTAAGCACTGGTCACAAATAGCAGACATGGCCTGGCAGAAGTGCTGAAGGCCCTGAAAAAAATAATACAGCCTGTGGGGTCTACAAATACATTTTGATAAGACGGAATACCTGCCAGTAAATTTAAAAGAGGTCGCGGGCCTTCAGATTAATGGAAGTTTATATGGGGCTCGACAATAGATGGAAACGGTAAGTGGGAACCAGAGGTTAGGAGGAGAGCTGGTCTGGTGAGAAGGTTGACTAGAATGTTGCACCCAGTCCTCTGGAATACGGTCATTTCAACGGACAACAAAAGGTGAATTTTTAGAAGAATTGTTGAGCCCGCACTTAACTACACCGGAGAAACCTGGACACTAAACCTAGGACTCGACTCCAAACTACGAGTGGCAGAGATGGATTTCTGGAGGATTACCCACCTGGATATGGTCAGGAAAGAGGATAAAGGAGAGGAAAGAGGAAGCAAGCTAGGGAAGGATCTCCAGAGAGGAGTGGAAGGATCAGACTGCAAAGGATTGGGCTCTCTCAGTGGATGCCAGAACGTACGTAGCCGAAGATACTTCCGCAATGTGAACAACTAGGAAGACGGAGGAAGGAAGACCCCGAACCCGGTGGAAGGACTGCGTGGAGGAGGACATGGCCGGCAGGCGACTTGAGGAAGACAGGTGGGATGGTGAAAGAAGTGGAGGGACGCTCTGACTTAGTCAGGAAAACCATCGAGGGAAAAAAATCCTGCAAAAGTAAAAATAAAGTATATTTAAAAACTAATCTACAAAAATTTTACAGAAAAATCAACAACAAAGTGATTAGTGTTTAACAACCTTTGAATCGGTTCAGAGCAAGGTAGAAAACGAAAAAACAAAATAAGGAAACATTTTAATTTATTAAC
>NW_027104903.1:617821-626593 GCF_000696795.3 Halyomorpha halys | reverse complement strand
ACTTCGTACTTTTACATGTTTCTTATCCATTTTTTAAATTTATTTCATTTACAATAAATAAAAAATAAATTATGATAACATTAAAAAAACAATCAAACGTTTGATATATGATATTTCCTTCAGCTTAAAATATAAACATTTAATTACAGAATAATTTCACACTATTACCACTCGCATATCAACAATATTTTTAACCTTACTTACGCTCCGGTCAGGCATATAATTGATTTATATCAAATTGTATTTTGGTCTAAATTCTTATTTCTTTTATCAGTAAAATTCACATAAAAGTTAATTGTAAATGGTAGCTTAAAATTTACCCATATTTATCAAAAATAAATTTTGCTTAAAATCTCTGCATAGTGTTGGTTGAAATTTCTAGTTTGTGTTTTAACATTCACTTTAAAATCGATGTTTTCTGATAAATAGAATCGAGTATATTTCTTATGAAAATATTTTATTTATGTAAAATTATTGTATATTCAAAGTCGAATTAGTGTTGGTTTTCAGCTGGGTGTTGCACTAGTGCCTTGTTTCTTATATCATGTTTGTTTGTTGATACATTCTGTCACCCAAAAACTGTTTTTTTTCTTTTTCAGCTATATAGGTGGAAATTGAAAGGAAAGTGGAAAGATTATATATAAAATATTTAAGTCATTAATAATTTAAAGGAATTTTAAATAATAAATATGATGGAAATTCCAATCGATTCTTTTATATATACGATGTTATAAGATGATTCTTTCTAAGACATTCGGATAGGGATCATTAAAGCTTTATTCATATACTTGATAAATTTTCTTCTGAGTGTATAAATAATGTTGGATGACAATGAACACTTAATAAGAGGGAATTATAAATACGATTGGAAGAGGGTCAGAGCCCCAGGTGAGCCCAAGAGGTATAATAAAAATGGTTATAAATAGAGGAATGAGGAATGCTTGTGGTTTTTCTTCTAGATTTAACAGGCCGTTCCGGTCGATTCGCTATCCGACGTGGCTAGTTCGTCTTCCCAGCCGGGTCCCTATTTTGGCTCCGCTCTGGTTTGACTTTATGAATGAGTCCAGATGGTGTCCATTAACATCTCTCCGCTCCTTGATAGAGTTTAGCAGGCTGTTACTATTATTAAAGGTGTATGTTTAGAAAGACTCAAGGAGATGTTAGCTTCCGTCACTATGTATATGACAGTTGGAACACTTTACGATCCTACTAAGTATGTATCAGTTCAGAGATCAGCCATGCTATGTCCTGATTGATTTTACCCGAGCACAGGAATGCCAAGAGGAGAGTAATGTGTGTAGGGAGGTCTCATAACTTGCTCATTTGTAGATTTGTAATAATTCTCGGGCAAAGGGCTCAATTATCAAGTTTACGTTAATATTTTGAAACTATTCGAGCTCAAAATACTGAAAAATTATTGTATTAAAAGAGTTAGATCTCTCTGTCTGTTGCTTTGTAGTCCTTTTTTTAGCGAACTGCTCAATCTATTTTGAAGTTAAATAGCTCAATTTAAGTGTTTTGAAACATTTTGAGTGCTAAATATTTAAAGAAAATGTTATTCTTATTCTTATTTAGTAGCCATCTTAAATGATCAAGTGCTCTTTTGCCGGCAGGTTTGGCAAACAACTGAATTATAATTAGTTAATGCTTGGATTTCACCTTAGAATCCATCGGCAAATCATCCAACCCTCCTAGAGTACTCAAGCAATGTTTTTGAAGTCTTCTCTCTAGCTACAGGGGCTGTACATGTATCTACACTTATGGGGTCAATATACTTTAATCATGTTGGTTGTTCAGTATTTCTGCCTGCGGAGACCATCCGGTACAGTGTTCCCCCACATTCTCAGTGTTTTCCTCCGAGTTATATGCAATCTATTTGTCATTAACACTAGCACACTAAGTAAATGGCTCCGTATTTATGATCTGTAGTGATTCATACACGAGTCTCAAGGCTATTCAAAATTTTCAAATTTCGCACAACCCCATTGTTTTTTCCATCATAACTTCGATAAAAAAATTACATAAAAAAGTAGATTTCCTGTGGGTCCCCAGTCATGCAGGTATAACGGGAAACGAACTGGCTGACACCGCTGCCAAAGAAGCATGGACCCTATTTCCAGTGCCTGATTGTAACTTGGCGATGTATGATTACCATAAATCGGTTCTGACCCAATGTAAGGAAGCATGGTCCAAGGTATCTGAAACTAATAAAATGAAGACAATACTTGGTTATACTCAACCTCTACCGCCAATCATCGAAAATCGCCGTGAACAATGCATCATAACCCGATTCAGGATCGGACATACAAGATTGACACACAAGCACCTTCTTGAAAGAAATCCTTCACCGATATGTTCTAGTTGTAAATCTACCCTGATGATGAAGCATATCTTGGAACACTGTTAGCGGCTGGAATCATCAAGAACGTCTTTAGGCCTCCGGGGACAACGTCAAGCCTTACTGCCAGAAAATTGGAATAATTTGTTTAAATTGCTAAAGGAGAACAACCTGTGCCAAGAAATGTAACAACGAAATCCAGTATACGGTGCCTCTAACCCTGTAGCTGTATACAGCACCAAAAAATTAAGCAAATAAATAAATAAATAATGCTTGGTATTGCATTATTTAGCAAATTTAATGCAGTGAATGACTCATAAACAATTAGTCTCACTAACTTATGATAATTCGTGATTGTTGATTATGAAATTGTATAATCTCGTGTTTTTTTGTTTTTACTGTCAGTCTTAATGCTAGCTTTGATATAAATTAGACATTAGATGGTTGAGAGATCTATTTGACATTATAAATGGCACAGCTAAGACTAAGAAAGGCCTAATATATTTCAAAACTTATAGCTATTAATATAACTAATAACGCAATTGGCTTTAGAACTTATAATATGTATTTATTATTTTGACCTTTGACCCTCACGTTGAAATCAATCACAGTAAAAAATAATAAATATTCGTCAATCATATTATTTCAAGGTAAAACAAAACCCTTTTTCTCTTCTTGAAATTTTTATTACAATTTATTCACATTTAACAATTTAAAAAACTATGCTAACATACAAATTAAATATATAGAGAGTGGTGTGGTTCAGTGATAAGGCACTGTGCTACTAACTCCAAAAACCCGATTTCGAATCCCGGGATATATTCTTTTCTACATCGAATATTCTGGGACTGGAACTGTTAGTGAATCCTCTGGGCTCCGGAGCCCTCCGGAGTCCACCTAGCCTCATTAAGTTAATATTCTTAGTTGAGTAAAATTCTGGTTGTCGAGCGTGATTCTGACTAAATAACCTCCTTGCTCAAACATTGGTTTAGTAACAGTACTTCTTTACATTACTTTGCTCCCCTGACCCTTCATGGATGTAGCGGTAAAAATTTAATTTTTTTTAAATTTATATATTTAAAACATAATTTAAATTCATTATACAATGTAAGTGTTCATTTTTGAAAAGATCAACAAAATTTTATATCTTATTCACATCCTTTCTTCAAATTTCCTTTAACTTTACTTCGTACTTTAACATGTTTCTTATCCATTTTTTAAATTTATTTCATTTACAATAAATAAAAAATAAATTATGATAACATTAAAAAAACAATCAAACGTTTGATATATGATATTTCCTTCAGCTTAAAATATTGGCTATAGGGCTATATAGGGCAGATATATGGCCGTCGCTCTCCGGGGGTTTAGCGGGGCGGATCCGGCGGGGATGGATTGCCTTTTCTTTAGCGTTACGATCTCCTCTTGTGAGATTGTGACATGTCGTATATTGACCAACCTACTCGCTGTAATTGTCTGTGTTTTAATTTTTATTAATTTAATTTTCATTTTAAGCTGAAGGATACAACAAATTAAGTAATTAATGTGTAATGTAGAATGGTGAAAAAATAAAAAAAATTTGAAATAAGAATGTGACTTAGTTTTCCTAGTTTAAATTGTGTTATTTTATTTTTTTTAAAAACTGAAAAATGCTCATTTCCATTGTAGAATGAATGAATTTAAATTTTGGTGTTTTTCCTATTTCTTTTGTTAGATAAAACTAATATTTAATTAAATAAGTTAGCCTATTTTTTTAATTGTTGATTATGAGTTAGATATTATAGCATGTTGATGATGAGCTGGTGTAGCACGAAATGTCCGTTACTGAAATAATATGATTGGAATATAACATAAGAACAATCGATCAAAATTTTTTTGTAGAACAAATATTTACTTCATCTACGATTTAATAAAATCATTTAGATTTCTTGGACAGTTACTGGGAAGTGAAATGAATGACGTCAGCACTCGAAGTCGTCATATCAAGTGCCACTAGACTACCTGCCATCATTATAGAAAAATGGTTGGTATGTTGCAGTGGTGCCCAGTCATCATGACCTCTTTCCTTATTCTTCTAATGTCGTAGGTAACCTCACTTAATCCCTCAATGGTAAGGCTTGAGGGTGGAATATGGGTTGTAAGGCTGGCCCAATCTCACTCCACTATTATTAATTTTCATTTTCTGCTATTCAGCCAAGTTTTGGAAAAATCAAATGTACTAAATATGTATACCTGAATTATCATTACTAAAATTGCTCTAAGTCTTATAAAAAAAAAAAATACAAAATAGAATATAATTTAAATTGCAATGGAAATAGAAAGCGAGTGACAAAAAATTTAATATACTAGATAATAATACAGATATAAAATTATAATAATACTAAACATAAGAAAACTAAACTTATAATGCAAACACTATATATTGAAAGCCTTATAAATAAATTTTGAGAAAATAAGTTTTGGGAAGAAATTAAAACTCATAAAATATATTCTTGAACACTTCATTAATTTATGTCTGATTAAAAAACTAAAAAGTAATAAATAATGTATTATGACAAATGCAGAAACTGATTTTTTTTCTAATTTTAGTTTGTGAAATATGTATTTTATATACAAGAAAGCAAAATTGTTTAAGCAACCACAATTAGATTAGAGTCAGCGATCTAATCTAATTGTGATTTAGATTAGATAGACGTTTCCTTGGCGATGTCAAATTAGAGTAGATTGCTGACGTTTCCTTGGTGATCTCAAATTAGATTAGATCAGTGTCGTTTCTTGGTGATCTCAAATAAGATTAGATAGCTGACGTTTCTTTGGTGATCTCAAATTATATTAGATTAGAGACGTTTCCTTGGTGATCTCAAATTAGATTAGGTCGCTGTCGTTTCTTTGGTGATATCTATACTTGAACGCTCTAAAGATAAGAAAATACAAAAACCTAGGTTTTTTTTGGGAAGTGAATGATAAAATAGAGCGTTGCCTTGTTTAGTGAATGGAGTATCTTCTCTTCCCCAGTAATTTCTTCTATTTTTTTTTCAAGTTTTAGCAAACAAAGAACCTAACTGTTCCTACTCTTTTCCACCGAACTCTTTTTAGTGAATACAAACATTTTTAATAGTTACGTAATTAGATTCATAATATCATGTATTGATTACAATACACCAATTCCGTTCCATCTCAAGCCAGACAAAGTTTCTGTGGGGCGACACTTAGAGTAATTGCATATTTCCCAGAAAGTCAATTGGATAATAATTCCCAGATAAGAAATGTGGCAGCTAATAGTTAGGTAGCTATGGGGAGACTTTTCAGTGGCCAAATATTATTATTTTTTATAGTTTATATTATGTTTTTAATTTTCAATTGTTCTGAAATAATTAGTTGGAATAGGAAAAATATGGAAGTTGTGATTGCTCTTGATATAATTATTTTGATTGAATTAATATGTCATTGGAGCATTGCTATAATTTTTAGTGAAATTATGAATCTAAATACATGTTTTAAAAATGTTTGTTATCACTAAAAAAAACTCAGCAGAAGAGAGGAGAAACGGTTAAGAACTTGATTTCAGTTTAAAAAAAAGAAGGGATAAATGACTATAAAGAATGTACTTATTCACTAAACGAGCTACTACTCTATTTGATCACTCCCTCCCTAAAAACAGCTCTTAGTTCTTTGTGTTTTACACGTTTTAGAGCATTCAAGTATAGAGATCACCAAAGAAACGTCAGCGATCTAAACTGAGTCCACCAAGGAAACGTCAGTGATCTAATCTAATTTGAGATTGCCTAGGAAACGTCAGCTATTTAATCAATCGTGATTGCTTAAACAATTTTGTTTTCTTGTATTTTATATTATATACTGTCATATTTTTTTTCACATACTGTAATTAGATAAAAAATTAGTTCCCGCATTTGTCAAAATATATTGTTAATTACTTATTTCTTTATTTTTCTATTAGCTATTTTTTAAATAAAACCAAATCTTGAGGTTATGAATGATGCCTTGAGGAACTCCAGATAATTTAGTCAAACTGGAATTCAGTTCAAACAGATTCAGGATCTTGACCTTCGAAGGTGAATTTTATAATATAAATTTTATATTTATGATTTGATACCTTCTGTCACACCCTTGTCAGTGTTATCTACTTGCATCGGAGTGGTGATATTTCTCCTGTTAACGATTTGTCTCGGCAATGATTTACTGGAGGATTATGGAGACACCTTACAGAACTGAAAGGTCAGGCCTCCGAAGACCACCTTTAAATTATTATATGCGAACGATAGAGGAAGTGGCACGAATTCCGACGGAATCTGGGTGGGCAAACTGATACCAAAGTTCACAACTTTCTATTTAGTCATTTTAAATAATTAACATATTCATACGTTTTATCTATTTATTTTATTATCTCATTTTAGTTTAGATTATCTTTAGGAAAGAATTATTGCATCTATTTCCTTTCAATTTTATGTTTCTCTAAATGATGGTTGTTGTGTCTTTTGTTCTATAGCCCTGATGAAGACCTGAAACTCAGGTCGAAGCGTCGGGATAAATAAATAGTTTTTTGTTTATTTATGTTTTTCTTTGCTGACCGCACCCCCCGACCACTTTCTCCGATCATATTTAAAGATATATAAATTAATATTAGTCGATTTGATGACCTGTTTCTTTTAAAAAAATCTTCGGGCAGAAATCATTGTGGTTTCTAATTAAAAGTAAAATTGCAAAATATTCCGTCAGGTGCTTAGTTTTAGAGTTATGTAGTAACAATAAAAAAAAGTGAATAGCTTTCTAGTTTTCACAACAGTAAACTTTATTAGATAAAATATGTTTTTATTTATTAGTTACCAGGTTAACAAATCCGCTACTTAGGACTACCTCTGAACAATTGACTAACTTAGAATCCTTTTAAAAGACTGAAAAGACCAGAAACTGCAAGTCTATACCGAATATTATACAAAATTACTAGAAAAACGATCTAAACTTCCAACAAAGTAAAAAGAACCATTTATATGACAATAATAAGTGTCATATGTTGAGCTTTGACTGTCCAAGTTGAGCTTTGGAGCTCCACTGAAACTACGAATTTCTCTTGTATCCAATCCTTACAATCCAAAATGCTTCCTAAATGTTTCCTTAATGCTCTCAACTTTGTCACAAATCAAGTCATTCATCAGGACCTCAATGTTCCATATGTTGCCGATTTGGCCAGAACCAGATACCAATCCTTCCATGATAATGAGAACCATCCAAATCCACTTGTTCCTGACCTGGCTTTTCCACTAGAAATGTTTTGGAGTTTTATCAATGGGTAGATTTTCCAGATGCCCGTATTATGCCATTGTATAATTAATATCAAATTCACTTATTGTATATATTTTTATTTAGCATATTATTGTATTTTGCATTTAAATGAAAAATAAAGAGGTTTTGAAAATAAAATAAAATATTTTTATATAGTTGTTGACTTCCTCGACGAGGGAAGGCTTTAGGCTCTTCAAGTCTGAGGTCTAAATTTTCACCATTCCAACAGCGGAACGGCCTCTACCCGTTCCAATAATCCACCAGCGTAAGCCAACCAAGTTTACAGCCTTCAATGGACCCCTCACCTAACCTTATAATCCCCAAAGGCAATCCAAGGTATCCTTCACACCCAGCTATATATATAGCATACCCCCTATATGTACCTACCAAATACCTATTAAAATTACAGGAGGGTACGGAAAAAAAAATACATTTAATACATGGTAAATATCAATAAATAAATAAAATTAAAAAAATATTTTCATGTTGACCGATGTTATTGATTACAATGAATATTGGCGATTTACTTAAATGTTTTATTGAATCATTAATTTTATAATATCGTTTAAGGGAGCAATAAATAATTAATTACAGGAAGGAAAATAAAATTCCATAAAGATATAGTATTGAGATAGTAGCGAAGAGAGACACGATCCTCGAGCCGCCCTGTCATTAACGCCTCACGATCTTGTTAAAACAAACATCTCATTAACGAGGCAGGTAATATAGACGTCATCCCGGTGGGCAGGGCTCCGTCGAGGTCGTTTCCATTGTGCCAGCTTGATCGTGGCTCCGGGGGTCCGTCCGGAACAGGTGGTGGGCGGTAAAAAATGTCGAGGTTTTGGTCCATTTGGTGCGGAGAAAAAACAGGAAGGGTGGACTGCACTCGCTCGAAGGTCCCATCCTCCTTTATAACACCATATTAATTTTATTTTAATTACACAACAAATACAGTAATAAAATGGTGTTGTACAGTTATATTGCGCTAATAAAAGGGTGCACTAATTATTTTTTTACTGGTTTTCGTTAATTTTCCCACAAACGATGCGGAAAACCAAACCAAGTCATTCCAAACTTAATGTCTTTTTTTACCATTACTACTTTTTTTAGTTTTATTATCTTTACTTGTTATA
>NW_027104903.1:609364-617771 GCF_000696795.3 Halyomorpha halys | reverse complement strand
AAAAATTGTTTATTATATCCTATTATTGTATATCTTTTTTTATGATTATACCATGAATGTGTAATGTAAATATGTCCGATTACGGATTGATAAGTATGCTGTGTGAGATAGCAACCTAATGTATTTAGGCAGCATAGATGAATGAATAAAGTATTTCTCTTTTCTCTCTATCCGCTACTTAGGACTACCTCTGGACAATTGACTAACTTAGAATCCTTTTAAAAGACTGAAAAGACCAGAAACTGCAAGTCTATTCCGAATATTACAAAAATTACTAGACAAACGATCTAAACTTCCAACAAATTAAAGAAGACTCATTTATATGGCAATAATAAGGCCTATCTGGACATACATAGTTGAGCTTTGGGGCTCCACTGAAACTTCGAATTTCTCTTGTATCCAATCCTTACAATCCAGAATCCTTCCTAATATCCTTAATACTCCATACTTTGTCACAAATCAAGTTATCCATCCGGACCTCAATGCTCCATATGTTGCCGATTTGACCAGTACCAGATATTAACCCGTGATAATGTGAACCACCCAAATCCACTTGTTTCTAACCTGGCTTTTCCACAAGAAATGTTTTGGAGTTTTATCAATGGGTAGATTTTCCAGATGCCCGTATTATGCCATTGTATAACTAATATCAAATTCACTTATTGTATATATTTTTATAAAGCATATTATTGTATTTTGCACTTAAATGAAAAATAAAGAGGTTTTGAAAATAAAATAAAAAATTATTATATAGTAGTTGACGTCCTCGACGAGGGAAGGCTTTAGACTCATGAAGTCTGAGGTCTAAATTTTCACCATTCCAACAGCGGAACGGCCTCTCCCCGTTCCAATAATCCACTAGCGTAACCCAACCAAGTTACAACCTTCATTGGACCCCTCACCTAACCTTATAATGCCAAAAGGCAATCCAAGGTATCATTAACACCCAGCTATACATATAGCATACCTCCTATATGTACGTACCAAATACCCATTAAAATTACAGGAGGGTACGGAAAAAAAAAATACATTTAATACATGGTAAATAACAAAAAATAAATTAAATTAAAAAAATACTTTCATGTTGATTACAGTGAATATTGGCGATTTACTTAAATGTTTTATTGAATCATTAATTTTCTAATATCGTTTAAGGGAGCAATAAATAATTAATTACAGGAAGGAAAATAAAATTCCATAAAGATATAGTATTGAGATAGTAGCGAAGAGAGACACGATCCTCGAGCCGCCCTGTCATTAACGCCTCACGATCTTGTTAAAACAAACATCTCATTAACGAGGCAGGTAATATAGACGTCATCCCGGTGGGCAGGGCTCCGTCGAGGTCGTTTCCATTGTGCCAGCTTGATCGTGGCTCCGGGGGTCCGTCCGGAACAGGTGGTGGGCGGTAAAAAATGTCGAGGTTTTGGTCCATTTGGAGCGGAGAAAAAACAGGAAGGGTGGACTGCACTCGCTCGAAGGTCCCATCCTCCTTTATAACACCATATTAATTTATACCGTATTTTAATTACACAACAAATACAGTAATAAAATGGTGTTGTACAGTTATATTGCGCTAATAAAAGGGTGCACTAATTATTTTTTTACTGGTTTTCGTTAATTTTCCCACAAACGATACGGAAAACCAAACCAAGTCATTCCAAACTTAATGTCTTTTTTTACCATTACTACTTTTTTTAGTTTTATTATCTTTACTTGTTATAATCCCAAGCTAGAACATTCTACTTAACGTTTAAAAACTTTTAAGCGATGAGGAGCTTTAATCCAGGTTTATATATCACTTTTGATACTTTCATATTTATTACTTCTAATTATTACTTTTATATATATATTACCCTTTATATTTAAATATTTCTTAATTTTATTTATATTGGATACTTTTTAAAAAAATATTAATGAAATTTAATTATGCTTGATCAGGTAGGATTTTTTATGTACATACGTTTTTTCTATATTTATATATCTACTATTTATTATACCGAGAGAACTAGACAAGATATATAGGTAAATAATCGAATATTTTTTATATTATTTATAATGAATAATATAAAAAATGAAAATACACAAAAAAAAAATCATATATAACTATTATGCACTTTAATATTTTCTGACTACACCTATGTAGTATATGAATAATAAGCAATTATGTAATTAGTATGCTGAGTATGTAGCAACCTAAGGCACTGCTTTTGGAATAAAGTGTAACAGTGCATTTTTTCATGTATTGAAATATTAAAATTTTTATGTTTCTCAAATGTTAAATTTAGTATCAATTTATAAATATTAATGAAAGTTCGATTGATCTAATTTACATTTTAAACTTTTAGATTTAATTATTCAATAATATTTTCCTTTATTGCGTAATATTACAATGAATCATATATTTACAGATAATGATAATTGAGATAATATAATACATTCACATCATATTTAAAGAGATATAAATTAATTGATAGTAAAATAATATTTTTTAAAAAATTAAACTTAAACATTAAGTAAATCATTAATGAATGAACTCCCTCTTAAAATCCTTATCACTATATTTCTTTATTTTTTTTTCATAAGTATTGAATCTTCTTACAGAGACAGCATAGTATTTTATTCGGATTTCTTCCGTCCAAACTATATAAATAAAAATGTAATGTTCATTTATTACTTACCTAAAACCTCCGGAAGGATTTAGCCAATTAACTACTGTTTTTTTTAATGTTCTATTTTATCCTGGAAAGGTTTTTTGCTATTAAAATCCTAAATCCTGGATTGATCCTGTAAAAAAATAGTTATGATCAAAATTAAATAACACTGGCTTATAACTAAAAAAAAAATAGATTTTTCAAATACAGTATAGGATACAATATGACAAGCAATAAAATTACCTAAACAAAGATATAAAAATGACCTAAATCGTACAAATATTACAGCGGTTGAATATTGATTAAATTTCATACGAAAAAATAAATAAAATTAAATTAAAAATAAAAATGTTCGATCATTAAAAAAGATATGGCATATAAAAAACGTTTTTTTTTTTGTTTTTTTAAGTGGGATCGTCTAGTTCGTTTTTATTTAATGGCTTAAAACTTCACTGACCACCATTTATTTCTCAACTATTTGTACTTACATTTATTTTTTTCCAAGTCGATCTATTTTTTTCATTGTAATTATAGTGACTTTAAAAATAAAAATTCTAATTCTAATTTATTATCAATTTACACAATTTTGATCCTTTTTTTCCTCTCAACTTTTATTCTTTAAAATTCTCCAACGTTTCGGCCCTCAGGCCATTCTCAAGGATACAACTTACAAAAATTTTTTTGTTTTTATATAACAATTACATTATTTCCTTCAAACTACACACTGATTTCTTTGGCCATACCTTCAATATTGATGTCATTGCTTTTTAAAAACCTAAAATTGCAGACTAATTGCCCTTGTCACATCTTTAAAATAAATTAATCATTAAAATAATATCATAATCACTTCATAAAATTTTGTTTTTAAATAGATTTCTTACTTACAAAACTTTTTTTTAAAAATTGATATCCTAGATTTACAACTTTTTTACAAAACACTTTCCCAATTTCATTTATATATACAACTTAAAAACAGAACCTACCTTCAACAGGTTACGACTCTGTTATCACCTTATCATATAACAATAACTTTTTTATCATTAATTAACATTCTTAATATAATTTAATTAACATTCATTTTTAATTATTTTGCGTACATTTAAAATCTATAATTAATATATTCTTATTTTTTTAACATACATATACCCCCATGTAGTTTGAAGGAAATAATGTAATTGTTATATAAAAACAAAAAACTTTTTGTAGGTTCTATCCTTGAAAATGGCCTGAGTCCCTAAAAACGTTGGAGAATTTTAAAGAATAAAAGTTGAGAGGACAAAAAGGATCAAAATTGTGTAAATTGATAATAAATTCAACCACTCTCAAACAATCATATATAAAAAATAATTAAACTAATTCTAATGTTTTTTTACCTTCCCTAAGTATTGTCGATATGCAAATCACCCCTTTTAAAGATCAGTGAGACATAATTTCTCTGTCTGTATTTTTTTTTTTTCTGTCACATCTACATCTAAGTCGATAGTTTGATTTTTTACAGTTATCAAAATAATAAATAAAGTAATTTATACAATTATAAGAAATAATAATATCTTCATGAATGCATTAGATTCATCTACGTCGTTAGCTTTTCTTTATGTAATATTTTTTAAAACTAATTTTGTCGAATATTTTAAAAATTTTATAATATTTTTTGTATGAAACAGCTGAAGAAACTGAGTTTCAGCATCAGCATTTCAGGAATGATGGCAATTATATGTTTTTCCTCCTATTAAAGAAATTTGACCTTCTCTTGGATGAGGCGGATCTGAATTTCACAGGCATAAGATATTTAAAACAAAATAAATTTAGACACAATTTATTTTATTTTTCAATAAATTTAACTAGTTGTAAGTTATTTTTAACCCAAAACAAAAACTTCGTACTTTTCAAGGTATTAATTATGCATGTATAATTTTTTTATATAATGAATAATATTTAATGCCTCTTTATGGTAGGGGGATACTGTACCCTAGATCGCATTCACACAATATATCTTGGCTCATAGTTTTTATAAAGCCATTTTTGGAAAAAATAACAAAAAGAAGAGACTCTCTCGATATCACTATTATTCCTATTATCTATTTTTTGAGAATTTGATAACTGAATAGTTATTGAAAAAATAATTTTTCAGTAGTTTTAAAAAACAGCCATCTGGTCTCAATTTTTTTTTTTTTAACACTCCAACGTTTCGGCTAAATACTAAATACTGTAAACTAATTAATGTGTTAACGACTAATGATAAGTAATTTAAATAAATAATAAAAAAAAGATAAAATACATTTTTTTTCGGGCTACTAGCAGAATGTTAGCCCACTCCAACCGCTAAATTCTACTAAAACAAAATTTGCTTCTACAAAAATTATTTACATTTGTATTTATATTAATTTATACATTTATACTCATGGTAATAGACTTATTATCTACTACGGTGTTTTGATCTAAGGTACATGATTTTTTCTATATAGAATTTATAGAATCCATGAACATTCCAGATTTTATTTAAAATTCAAAAATGGCATAGCATATGACAAAACAATAATCAGTGATTCGATAAGGTAAGAACATGATTTAAAACACAGCCGTCAACTTGTAAAGAAATAAACAGAATAACCAAAATTTTATACTTTTATTCTAAAAAATTTCTCCTTTTTCTATTAAAGAGGAAAACAATAGCACATCGACAACCATTCTCCCTGTTGCTTGAACTGTGCAGTTTTATTGCATAACTGCTGTTGTAACAAAATTATAGGTTGTGCCGAAGTATACCATGATTAATGAAAACGGGTCTCTTCTATTATCAACCTTTTCATTCGAGAATTAAATTAAATCTTTGTATTTTAGAATTGTAATACTTATCACCATTATAATTCCAATCAATATATTTTCTATAGAAAATTATATAAAGAAACATATTGTAGAAAAATATAAACATATATATATAAAAAGGGTTGACTAAAGAATTTTAGAAGTATCTATTCAATGATTCTAAGTAGCTTGCTTGTTTTTTAGGCCTATATAGTTTTGTAATTTATTTCTTAAAATGTTTATGAATTTAAGTTGTTTTTTTTCGTACTTCATTGGATCATTTTAGGTTAACTAATCTCACTTAATTGAGTGATTAGTTTTAATCACAAATGGAGAGAATTACATGTTATGTAAAAAATAAAAATAATTTAATACCATATTTGTTTTCACATTATTTACTGATATAGAAAATTGACATGCTATTTTTTATCTCTTCTTTGAATAACGCACCTTTTTTTTTTTTTTTAAATCATTGTTTACCATGTTATGAAATACCACCAACATAATAGTATATATTTATTTCATTCACTAAACAATCGTGTCTTTTGTTAACTATATAAGACTTAATTCATTCCGATGGAAGACATCTTTATTTCCAAATATGGGTATGTAGTCAGATGGGCTATTTATAGGTTGAGATTCCTTTCAAATCCTTTTGTTCTTTTTGTAATTACCTAAAAATTTAAAAACTGTTGTCCTCTCTTGAATTTATTGAGGATCAAAAAACGCTATCCTCCGAATTAGGTATGTAGTTTTAAAACTTTTCTTTTTCAATCAATTAGCATGAAACGTAATATAATAAATATCGGACCAAATGGGCAACATGTGAAACATGAAGGTCTTTATCAATGATTTAATTTGTGATAAACTAATTCAGGATTCTATGAAATCTAGTCGTTTGTCTTGGTTTATTCCTAGATAGCGGATCTGTTAGACAAGGATAAATGGAGTACAAGGGGTATTTATGATGTTTAGTTTTACATATTAAAGTGCGTTAAAAGGAGAAATATTTCCTTCTTTTAGCAGGTCAAAACGTAACATAACATGAAATAACATTTAACATGGTTGAGACTCTAGGGGTATTCATTATGTTGTGTTAAATTTAAAATGTAAAATGTTTTATGTATAGGATTGTGAGCAGTTCTATTTACAGTCCTGTTAAATGGTAAATGCATAAGAGATCCTAGTGGATGTTTTGAGCAACTTGTTTTATAACCTTTCCTTCCAAACCATCACGTTATTGTTTACTTCTAAGTTTTGATTAAAATAATTTATTACGAAATGTTTAAATTGAAGAAAAAGTGGAAGTTGTGTGAAAGTTTGATTACTGAGTGCTTTGTTGACCTTCTAACTTGTAAGGAAGAGAATCAAGAAGTGCTAATTGACAACTGTCATTACATTATTATCATTGTCATCCATTGCTTTATTAGATTTAAAAACAACCAAAACGATACTAATACACAATCAAAACACAAACTACGAGCATGTAAGCTAATACAACAACAAACAAAATTGTGACGAGCTCAGCTGGTCTGTTGAGCGACGTTATTCTCCATTTAGCAGACCTAGTAACAGGCACTCAACTATGTTATATGTTATATCGTTTTAACATGGTAAAAGAAGGAAATATTTCTCCATTTAACATAACTTTTCCCCTTTTTAACGCTTTAACATGTTAAACTAAAGATCATGAATACCCCTTCAGTAGGTAGGTCTGCTAAATGAAGGATGATTTCGAGCAACAGACCAGCTGTGCTCTACACCATTTTGTCTGTTGTCAGTTTGATAGGTTAGTTGCTCCCTGTTGCTATATGGGTGGAGTAGTACTAAAGTTCTTTCCATTTTTTAGATTTTTCAAAAGAAATCAAAGGCCGATAGGGCAGGAATGTTGGGCTAAAAAATTTAATTTTCCCAATTTTTTTGAAAATTCTTAATTAAGTGTTTCTCGAGGTGCTAATAACGCACATCAACTTTGTTTCACTTCTAAAAAATCATTTAGAACACTTTGATAGGTCAGTCGGTCTATTCATATTTCATGTAGCTTATATGGTACATGAGAATGTGATAGATAATAAAATTTACCTAAGTCGGAACGATGATACAGCGAAGTTAGTTGTAATCAATTATGTTACCATAAAAAATCTTTTACCACACTTTGATAGGTCAGTCGTTCCGAGTTGTTTCAATATAGTACTAATATTGAAGGACAGTGAGGGTTGTTATTTTAAAAAAAGACCAATCGATCCGTCTCTTTCCGAGAATGTTCCCCCCCCCCTCCTTAATGTCTACTTTTTTTAACCTGCTAAAAAATTATCGCATATATTGGTTCAATGTATGTTACCAAATCATAATAACAAAGTATATGTATATGTTTAATTCAACTAAATACAATAATATAAATCAAACTATGTTGTTCATTAAATCTATATACATCCTCTAATATAGCAATAGCGAAGTCAGCTAGTACAGTATGATGATGACTCGTAAATTCAGGTCTCTGCTATTTTACTGAGAAGAAAAAGGCGAGATTGGATGTTATGGCGTTGTTGAGAACTCTACTAACCGGAAGTTTTACCTCTCAAGAGATGAAGCCACTACGAAGTGGAGGGCTAAATTTCGAAGCGGGTTTTGGGAAGAATCACGGTTCAGAGATTTATGTAACACGGCCAATGGCCACGATTCCTCCGCTAATTCATAGCTTTCTTAAGCTTTAACACGAATCTTCCCTGACCCTCCAGCATCTTCCTTCTGTACGCCTTTGGGCAATTTTACGGCTCTCCTAGAATATCTCACTTACAGTTACTACAGAGTCGAGATAATAACTAATTTATGTAATCATTCTTTATCATTAATTTATTACTTGGAGAAGTTTGTCGGGGGGTGCGGTCAGCAAAGAACAACATAAATAAACAAAACCATATTTATTTATTTTATGCCGACGTTTCGAC
>NW_027104903.1:604535-609314 GCF_000696795.3 Halyomorpha halys | reverse complement strand
TGATAATTGAATAGTACAAAATTTTAATTGATTGATATTTGTGGAATTGTATGGTAGTAAATTAAAAACAGTGACAGATGAAATATAATATCATGTATGTTAGAAGATATGTATAATATAAGATATGTAAGTAGTTCCTTTTCAATTGTATGTTACTTTAAATGTTGTTGTTATCTCTTTTTTTCTACTATCTACACCTCATTTATTTATTAATATTAAAGTGATAAAAACTTATTTTTTTAATATATCTTTTTTTAAATTTAAAACTGTACATAATAATACTCAATTTTATCTAAGATCATAATGATGTACAGGATTGTAAGGGATGGAAGAGGAAGCAAGATTAAAAACTAGTAGGTTTGGGTGGTTAGGGAGTTTGTAATGGAAGCATTAATATCCGGTTAGAGGCTAGTCCGGTTATATACGTTCTATATATAAAGTCTTTATGTATAATTGTATTTGTGACAAATTAAGAAGCATTGAGGATTTTGGATTGTAAGGTTTGGATACGAGAGGAATTCGAAGATTTAGTGGAGTCCCAAAGCTCCGTTTGACCAGATAAACCTCATTATATTCATGGAGATCAGTCTTTTGTAATGAATTGAAAGTTGAGAATGTTTGTCAAGTAAACTGTATTAGTCGGGATCAATGTGCAGTTTCCTATCTTTTCAGTCTTGTGTGAGGATTTCAAGTTATTTCTTTGCCCAGATGTAGTCCTAGGTACCGGATCTGTTCTACAGGGGTAAGACCAATATTATTAAAGTATACTGTAGAGCAGTCAGTAGGTTTACGACGAAGAGTAAAGGTGATTTGATAGGATTTATTTTTATTTACCAATTAACGAAACTTAAAATCAGATACGTTTATTATGTAATGTTTCTATAGAACCTATAAAACCTATAAAACGTAATGTTTAAATAAATATATTGTTACGATTGACATGGTAAGATAAAAACACTAGCGATATCTGCGTAGACTAAAGGGATTAGGGGGGAAAACAAAAACACGAGCGATATGAGTAGACGAGTGGACTTTGGTTTTGTGAAGGGGAATCTTCAGCACGTCCTGGATAAGAGAGTTGTGGCATTTCATAGTTAGGGATTATGTCTCTATAATTCTGGTGATACGGTGACCGGAAATGGAAAATCGGACAACCTTGTGTTCTGCCAGGAGTACACCTAAAGACTACGTGGGGTTCGAACTAAATTTTATTTTAATGTCACTTTTATATTCCTTTGTGCAATAATGTAAATAATAGTTTATAAGGTTAATAATTTAAGTTAAAGTCTATTAAACCTATAAGTTCTCATTGTTTTATTAATTGATATGAATTCTTTTCTTACGTGTTTCATTCTGTGTACATATAATTCTTCTGTTTATTAAACTTTCGTACATATAGTTATTCTGTTCATTCTTATGCATGTACACTGCTTTCAACTTGTTAATTTTACCTATTTTTTTTTTTGTTATGTTTACTTAATATTCCGATAATTCAACAGGTGGAAGGTAACGCCCCTTGGTTTTATGTTTCTGTTTCTGTTTTCTGTTTCTGTGGTCTGATATTATATTAATTGTCCTTCTTACTCTGACATTTTGGATTTTCCTTTGGTTTTCTCTGGATATCACTACGTGGTCTAGCTGATATTCTCCTAGCATGGAATTAGGCAATTCCCATGTCTTTTTCTTACTTGGTTTGGCCAAGTAATACGTGAACATAATTTTCATTCCGCCATTTTTACATAAAATTATCAGCCTTTTTCCTTTCCTGTTTGTTCTTCTGTGCACCGGGTAATTCCCTACTATTTCTCTATGCTTCCATTCTTTCCCTAGTTGTGCACAAAAGTCTCCCACAAGGATTTTTACATTATCCATGGGAGCACCTGTACCTGTACTTGTAAAGGTATTCGCCAGTGGTTATTAATCGATTATTATTTATATAAGGGTATATTGTGGGCATATTGTTTTGGGGTTTTCGTTATTTCCAAGGAAAAAATAACGTGACTCCTAAGGAGCAATTTATTTTTTATTATTTTGTCTTTTTTTTCCCCTTTTGGCGATTATATTTATTTTTTTTAAATTATTTTCCTTTAACTCACCCCCTTCTCCGCTGAGCGCGGGCAAGTATAAACGATATATATATAAAACTAAGGATAGATCAAAATTTGTGGCTATAATATATAGTAACACCCATGTATAAATTCATAATTTAAGAATATTATTGAACGTTCTAAACTTATGTCTATACATTCCCAAAATCTAACTGGGCGTTTTCTTCATATTTGATTTGTGAGAACTAGTTATTTATCCTTATATGCCAGCTACATTCTGATTGAGACCAGTCATTGCGAAGACACGCCTACCGGAGGCATCGTTATCCCGACTCATAGGTGAAGAACTGGAGAGATTCCGGGAAAGACACCGAGCCGACAGCATTAAGATGTCAGGGAGAGGAGAGCTGATGAAAGAGCTAGCAGCCGAAAATGATTGCCTCCTTCGTGCCAGTTCTGTCCTACCGGGTAACGATCTCTGCGTGTAGCGGCAACTTTTGGAATAATCTTTCCGAGATAATAATATCATTTTGAATAATGTTTCCAGTCCTAGTCGTGATAATAATAACTATTCACCTCTAATTAGAAGGCTTCGAAACAGTTCTCAACAGGAGTGTCAATGCTTTCAGGCCCTTTCTTCTAATATGAGTTGTTATAGACGATTGCCATTAATTAGATTTAAAATTCAAATAGAAGAAATGGATGATGGATTATTTAGTAGGTGATTTGAGTTTGCTTCCTAACTCTGCTTCAGGTGTAATTGGACCCACATTTGTTATAGGAAACTAACCGAAATTTTTGTGTGCGTTTTATGAGTTCTAGGTACCTAATTATAGAAAGATAGGTCAGAATCTAAAAAAGTTCTAATGAATAACTAATAAATTTTTCTTTTAGTTTGTAAACGTTTTTGGACCAACATCTTTCTGCAATCATTTTAGGAAAATTATTGATTGTGTATACTTGTAAATGTAATTGACTATGTACAGTTTAGGACCAAATAAAAATAATACAAGAAGTTTATAAAACATTGTAAAAGATTGCACTGTTTATTTAAATTATTTAAAATTTCTTATTGAAAAAATTATGTCATTTTTAGAATTGGACCCTGTTTTTCAACAAGGTGTTGTTAATTTGTTCCAGAATATTTGGATAAGCGTTTATCTGCATATGAGTACTTTTAAATAAAATACAAGAATTTTAAAACACAAACTTCAATGATCCACTTTTTATTTTTAAAAAACTCCCAACGTTTCGGCCCTTAGGCCATTTTCAAGAAGACAATCTATAAAAACTGTCTTCATAATATTACTATATTACCTCCTCACACAATAATAATGTTTTTTGAACATACATTAGTCATTAATATCATAATTCATTAAATTATCTTTTTTGTAGGCTAATACCCATGTCTTTTATCTTTAAAAACAAAATAAATATTAAATATACCATAACAGTTTCAATCAATCTTTTTAAAATGATTATTCACTTACAAACCACATAATTTCAATACAAAAAGTTCTTCCAAAATTGCTGTTTCTTTTCTATTAACCTCATTAACAATATCAAAAATAAAACCTTCAACAGGTTAGGACTCTGTTATCACTTTATTACTAAGCTTAATTTATTTACAATTTAAAACATTCTTTTTAATGTGTTACTTATAATAGAAAATTATTTAAAAACATAATTAATGTATTTTTATTATATCATACTATTTCATATTTGGAAGGTTGGTTTTATTGTTGATATTTTTAATGATGTTAATAGAAAAGAAAAAGTAGCCGAAATCATCAATAAATAGAAACGCATAAATAAAGCATTAACAAAACAATCACAGCAATAGAATATTTTACAAAAAAAAAATTAAATAAATTTAAAAAGAACTGATATATAGATTTAAAATTAAAAATTGAATAAACCGACCCTGAGCGGTTCAGGACTTGTTTCAGCCTATTCAAATAATTCGTCCACATGGTTGCGCATAAGTGATATATGTTTAACTATCGAAACATATAAATTTTTATAAACTTATATTTGTGCTGTGTTAATTTTTTTTTATTTATTTATTTAATTTATTTTACAACTGTACAAATAATAAATACAATAAGTAAATCTGTGGAATGTTTTATTTACACATGAAAATCTTGGGAAGAAACCACCCGTTGGTGGTACTTCAATCATTAATTTAAATTAGAAGATCCCGTGGCCACCTTCTTTTTAGACGCCTAGAAGAATTATCAGGGATTGTTAAGGATGAGAGATTAAGAACTAGAAGTGGGTTAGGATGGGTAAGGAGTTTTGAATGAAAAGAGGCACATCTATTTTGGGCCAAATCTGCAACGAATGAGATGTTAAGGTCTTTGTAGACGAGTTTATTTGTAACGTAATAAGGAGCATCATGGATTTTACGTAGGATTTTGGATTGTAAGGATTGGATGCGGGAGGAATTTAATGGTTTGATAGAGCCCCAGAGCTCAATTCCATGTGTACAAATTGGTCTGATTATCATAGTGTATAATAATTTTTTGTAATGTATGGGAAGTTTAGAGCGTTTGTCAAAAAGTTGTAGCAATCGAAATCGACGAGCAGTGTGTTAAATAAAAAAAAGGATTAAAAAGTTAATAAAAAAAAGTTACTTGACAAGATTTGAAACAAAGTATTTTTACCGAATCCATAAAACCTTGTAATATACAATCCTGAACTAGAGTTGATAATTAAATCCAAAGATTGG
>NW_027104903.1:604167-604485 GCF_000696795.3 Halyomorpha halys | reverse complement strand
GAGGAATTTGATGGTTTGGTAGAGCCCCAGAGCTCAATTCCATGTGTACAAATTGGTCTGATTATCATAGTGTATAATAATTTTTTGTAATGTATGGGAAGTTTAGAGCGTTTATCAAAAAGTTGTAGCAATCGAAATCGACGAGCAGTGTGTTAAATAAAAAAAAGGATTAAAAAGTTAATAAAAAAAAGTTAATTGACATGATTTGAAACAAAGTATTTTCACCGAATCCATAAAACCTTGTAATATACAATCCTGAACTAGAGTTGATAATTAAATCCAAAGATTGGAGAAATTCTATAATTAATTAAAACACGG
>NW_027104903.1:601431-604117 GCF_000696795.3 Halyomorpha halys | reverse complement strand
GAAATTCTATAATTAATTAAAACACGGAAGGTACTAAAATTTATTTATTAAAGTTAGCAGTTCCAAAACAATAATATCAAAAACCTGTAGTTTTTTAATGTTTTTATTTGTACCCAAATCCGACCCTCAACGGTTCAGCCCCATTCTTGTTGATCCATATTCAAATAATTCACCAATATGCTTGCACATAGACAAATTTCCAATATTTTGGCAAAGGTGTAGCAGCACCTTGGACTACAGACTTTAATTTTTATTGCCTCCTCGAGTTCCGTGAAGGACCCCGCCAGGAACATTTACTGGAGTCTAGTGGTTAGGGCGCGGAGCTATTCTAATTGTGGTAGACCACTTCAATTAACACATTGTCATTATTCTGCTCGTCGTAAAGCTCTCCCACCCTTCGCTGTAATTGCAGCGAGGTAGAAATTTCCTTCAAATGTAATTGTGATGTTTCTTCAGGCCCGACCTCGTCACTACAACGAACCTGTGGCCATTTTAGATCCTATCTGTCTAGTAATGAGCTGTCTGCCTCCCACTACCTCAACCGCTTGTTCATGGGGTCTCAGGGAAGGCTTTGCGAAAGCGGGTCTGCATTGTTGTCTTTAGAATTTCTTAGAATTTTCGGTTGGTAAAAATATGTAATGAATGAAAAACAACTTTATTTTGCGACAAATGTCCCAGTTGGGACTTCCCCAGAGGAAATGTTCACTGGTTCGGGTTGAAATAAAAATGGAGGACCTGAAATAAATCTCAACAAAACATAAACAAAATAATGAAGAAAATGAAATAATAAAAAAAAATTAACTTTCTTAGTGATTACAAAATTTAATGATAATGGAAATAAAACAAATTAAACCTATACAAAAATCAATGAATTATGAAGTATTAAAATATTTATAGAAGTACATAAACTAAACTTATTTTGTAATTATGATAGGTAGTTGACCGTGGATGACTCGTACGAGAAGATGGTTGGGAGTGCGGTCAAAATGAAACACAAATAAGTTGGTGTGACTTGTTTAACTCATTTTATTTATTATACTTATTTAAACTTATTTTTGTTATAATAAAAAAATTGTTAAGTCTTTAAACGATTTGAAACAAAAAAGAGAACTTGAGGTTTGCTGAAGAAAAAAAAAAAATAGTCATTTTCAGTGCGTGACCGTGGGTTTCGGTATGTGCACATCGACAATATCTCTTAAGTCTAATAAATCTTATCCGAGATGGCCAGCTATTGAAAATATGATGATGGGTGTGGGTCACTGGAAAAGCGGAATTCCAAAACACAGGTTGGCTTAAGAATGGCCGTGAGTCGGTAGATGAGCTAAAAAAAAAAAAAAAATAGACAAATCTAAACACAGGTTGAATCCAGAGTGGTGATATTTTTCATGATATTTGCGAAAATAAATTCATCAAATTCTGACTTATTGACGTCAGAAAAAAACGTTTGAATTATGAAAAATTATATCTCTGGAACTATTAGGCGTACAGGAACTACTAGGTCTCATATTTGATTGCTATAAGTCTGTCTGTAATATTAGTCTAAGAGATCGGGGGAGGGAGGGTGTATTAAGTTAAATTTTTTTGTAAACTTAAAACTTATGTAAAGAGATTTTTGTCTTATTTTCTATCAGAAAATGATTCAGATTTTACCTAGACTATATAAGGGGTTTATTAAATGTGATTAAAAGTAAATATTGAAGTATTTAATGTCCACGCCCTCTGCAGTTTATATTATTGGAGCTAAAAACCTAAAATTATCACTCATTTTTTCCCTCGCAGTGATATGGATATGGAGTGATATGGAGTGACCCTATCTTTTGAACTACCTGCAACAAAAAGAAACATAATAGCACATTATTTGAAGTAGAGTAATTCTAAAAAGTAAGGCCCAATAGAGTTTTACGTTCGATAATTCCTGAGACTTGGTTTTTCATAAATCAAACGATTCATACAAATGTCGAGAATTCAAAATTATAATCTACATAAACAGAAGTTGAAATAATTATGGTAAGGGTGACCTACTTTATAGCACATTCAATTAGTTTCTATATGGGTTCTAGTAGTCATCTGTACATTCTATAATTTCTGATATATCATTTTTCATAAACCAAACGTTTCTTACAAGCGTCGAGAAATCAAATGTAGGAGAATTAATTGTGGCATCTATATATAGTTAATACCATTACTTCTGAGAAAATAGTGATTATAAACTAACTATAGTAGACATCTGTATGTTCAATAATTTCTGAGACATGTTTATTCATAAACCAAACGTCGAGAAATCAAAATTAGGCGAATTTATTTTGGTATATACAATGAAAACGGCTACCCCTGAGAAAATACTAATTATAAACTACGTTTTAGTACATTTAACTAGCTTCAATATGGGTTATTGAAGGCATCTTTATGTTCAATAATTCCTAATACATGTTTTTTCATAAACCAAACATTTCTAACAAACGTCGAGAAATCAAAATTTGGTAAATTTATTTTGGGAAATATTATGAAAACTGTTATCTCTAAGAAAATACTAATTATAATCGACAATATATTACATTCAACTAGATTCAATATGTTTGCTAGTTGACATATCTACGCTAAATAGTTCCTGAAATATAATTATTCATAAACCAAATGTATTTTCCGAACAACTATAAATCAAAATTTGGGAAATATCATGAAAACT
>NW_027104903.1:599838-601381 GCF_000696795.3 Halyomorpha halys | reverse complement strand
ACTTATTTAAACTTATTTTGGTTATAATAATAAAAAATGATTAAGTCTTTAAATGATTTGAAACAAAAAAGAGAACTTGAGGTTTGCTAAAAAAATATTCTCAGTAGGTGACCGTGGGTTTCGGTTTGTGCACATCGGCAATACCTCTCAAGTCTAATATATCTCATCCGAAATGGCCGCCTTCGGTGAGCTGTTGAAAATATGATGATGATCCACATCCACTGGAAAAACGAAACTCCAAAACACAGGTTGACTTACTGACCGTAAGTCGGTGGATGAGCTCAAAAAAAGAAAAAAAAATAGACAGCTCCAAACACTGGTTGACTCTAGAGAATGGCGGAGCGTCGGTGAGTGAGAATGATAGTCGGCGAGTCGGTGAGAGCAAGACGGCCGCTCCAATGTCTCCCAAATATCAGCGGTTATATTGACCCTGGCCCACTGCCTTTGGTATTGTTGTACTCATGGTACATCGCAGAAATGTATTTTTATACACGCATCAAAATAATCCTTATATCCCTGATTTTACATAAAAAATTTAAATACAAGGTAACTTATAGTTTAAAATGGAAAAATGGAAAAACCCACTTGGAAAGTACTTAAAAAATATTAACTTAAAAAGGAACCAAACGTTTGGGCTTTAACAGTCTCTAAAAATAGATACATGGTGTGCACATTAAGAATAATTGTCTGGTAAATATTTAAAAATATTCAATGTACATATTAAAATTAAACTAAAAACTTTAGGTATTATTATAATAGTAATCAATAATGGCTATACATATTGTTCGCAATGTTGCGAAGGTTTGGTTATAAATTAAGTGAAGGTGTTTTTTAAAACAAAGATCATTGAGGATTAGCAAATGGAGATATGAAGAGAATTCCAGAAGGAGGTTGCAGGTATGACGAAGGATTTGCTAAACGAGGCTTATATATGCTTCTATGGGAAGGCTTATATAAACCGATAGGTTGGGAATTGGTCTTTAATGAATGGGTGGATAACAGACATTAAACATTTAAGTAGGTTTTTTTTAATTTTAAAGACTTGGAAAAGGAAAGTACCAAGGAAGTATTGTAGTGTTGGATAGAACTACTTCAACTGGGTATACCAACGGGAGACACGAGAGTGCATAGTAAGCCCGAAGATAAATCTTACGAAGCAATTCATGAGTCTCTTCAGTCTCAACTCTAGACCCGCAGATCGCCCTCCGTAGACGAACCAACCGAATGCGAAGTGGAGGAAAACGAGCGAGGATACTAGGAGCTGACGAATTTAATCACAGTAATTCCAGGAACGGTGTTGGTTGAAGGTGACTCCGAAGTTTTTTATTGTGGAGTGGAAATATGTAATATGAAAAACTATTAGGACACATATTGATGCTAGTTGAAATTGCTATAAAGTAGTTTATTATTTGTATTTTGTCAGGGAGATTTTTCATGATATTTGCCAAAATAAATTCATCAAATTCTGATTTATTGACGTCAGAAAAAAACGTTTGAATTATGAAAAATTATATCTCAGGAACTATTAGGCGTACAGGAACTA
>NW_027104903.1:597975-598842 GCF_000696795.3 Halyomorpha halys | reverse complement strand
TCTACGCTAAATAGTTCCTGAAATATAATTATTCATAAACCAAATGTATTTTCCGAACAACTATAAATCAAAATTTGGGAAATATCATGAAAACTGTTACCCTTGAGAAAACACTAAATATAATTTACATTATAGTACATTCAACTAGCTTCAATGTGAGTGCTTCTGTACGCCAAATAGTTTCCTGAGATATCATTTTTCATAAACTATAAATTTTGTTCGAACAACTATAAATTATTATTTTTTGAATTTATTTTGGCAAATATCATATTATTTTACGGAACTATCGTTTACAAACTACTAATAGAATACTGTACGTTTTATAGTTCCTGAGATATAGTTTTCCCAAAATAAATTCACTAACTACTGATTTTTTCATCACTTTTGTTATTAAATGTTGCCTGAATATGTTGTATTAAAAGTGTATCTCGGTAACGTTTAAACAAAAACAGCTCTATTAGGGCTTATATTTTATAAAATTAATTCTACTTCAAATTCTATTAAGTTTTATATGCTGTTAGTTGTTTCAGTGACATAAAGCTCAGAATGAAAAATATTTTTTTTTATGAGTAGATTGTTGACCGTGGATAATATACTTGAAGAGAAGATGATTGAGTATGCGGTCAGCGGAGAACACAAATAAGTAAAAGTATAATATAATATAAGTATAAGTAATTAGTGCCAACGTTTCGGCCGGAATTTCAAGACTTCATCAAGGCTGCTTGTACTAGATATTAAATCCAAGTATCTTTTCTCGTAGTAAGAATAATTTTTTATTTATTGTAATTTACAACTGTTCAAAATAATACAATAGGTAAATATGTAGTATGTTTCATATACACTTGAAAATCTTGGGAAGGAACCACC
>NW_027104903.1:589687-596995 GCF_000696795.3 Halyomorpha halys | reverse complement strand
ACGATTCATACAAATGTCGAGAATTCAAAATTATAATCTACATAAACAGAAGTTGAAATAATTATGGTAAGGGTGACCTACTTTATAGCACATTCAATTAGTTTCAATATGGGTTCTAGTTGTAATCTGTACATTCTATAATTTCTGATATATCATTTTTCATAAACCAAACGTTTGTTACAAGCGTCGAGAAATCAAATTTAGAAGAATTAATTGTGGCATATATAGTAAATACTATTACTTCTGAGAAAATAGTGATTATAAACTAAATATAGTAGACATCTGTATGTTCAATAATTTCTGAGACATGTTTTTTCATAAATCAAACGTCGAGAAATCAAAATTAGGCGAATTTATTTTGGTATATACAATGAAAACTGCTACCCCCGAGAAAATACTAATTATAAACTACCTTTAAGTACATTTAACTTGCTTCAATATGGGTTATTGTAGACATCTTTATGTTCAATAATTCCTAATACATGATTTTTCATAAACCAAACGTTTCTCACAAACGTCGAGAAATCAAAATTTGGTGAATTTATTTTGGGAAATATCGTGACAACTGTTATCCCTGAAAAAATACTAATTATAATCGACAATATATTACATTCAACTAAATTCAATATGTTTGCTAGTTGACATATCTACGCTAAATAGTTCCTGAAATATAATTATTCATAAACCAAATGTATTTTCCGAACAACTATAAATCAAAATTTGGGAAATATCATGAAAACTATTACCCTTGAGAAAAAACTAAATATAATTTACATTATAGTACATTCAACTAGCTTCAATGTAAGTGCTTCTGTACGCCAAATAGTTCCTGAGATATCATTTTTCATAAACTATAAATTTTGTTCGAACAACTATAAATTATTAGTTTGTGAATTTATTTTGGCAAATATCATATTATTTTACGAAAATATTGCTTACAAACTACTAAAAGAATACGGTACGTCTTATGGTTCCTGAGATATAGTTTTCCCAAAATAAATTCACTAACTACTGACTTTTAAGTGTATCTCGGGAACGTTTAAACATAAACAGCTCAATTGGGGCTTATATTTTATAAAATTTATTCTACTTCAAATTCTATTAAGTTTTATATGCTGTTAGTTGTTTTAGTGACATAAAGCTCAGAATGAAAAATTTTTTTTTTTATGAGTAGATTGTTGACCGTGGATAATATACTTGAAGAGAAGATGATTGAGTGTGCGGTCAGCGAAGAACACAAATAAGCAAAAACGTATTAATTAGCGCCAACGTTTCGGCCGGAATTTCAAGCCTTCATCAGGCTGCTTGGACAAGATCTTAAATCCAAGTGTTCCCCTCTCCCCCATGGCTATGCTAGTAAGAATAATCAATTTTAAATCTTAACTGAATGTAGTTATCAAAATTTGGGATGACATAACTTGATTTTTTCACGGGCTTTTCAACTATTAAGTGGACCTTCTTTGACTACACCAAGTCAACACTTCATCTTCTTAAAATCTTTTGGAATGTTATCCTTAGCTTTCGAATAATTGAATAGAATAACTTTAATACTTGGAATGTTATAGTATCATTAACTGGATTACCTTCGTTAATTAATCTCAAAACGAATAGTTATTAATTACGTTACTAATTAATAACTTGGTAAAGTGAGATTAGATGCTCTGGAGCCGCGGCCTCAGGACATCTTTAAATGATAGTCTAGTTGCGAAGAGGCCGTAACGCGTCCGAGTTTACGACTAGGGAAGATTAAAGCGAAGAGGTACGTGAACTTTATGGTGAGGCTAGAAGAAGATTGATTAAGCTTGAAGAAGTACCGTCCGTTCACCTCCCATTCGACCTTAAAAATGCTGATGAAGCATGAAAACCAACTAAGTTAGTCCCTGATGAGAAGGTGTATAGTCAAGTCCATAATGTATAGACTAAGCATAGCTGGGTAATTTTCCTCTTATAGTTGTTTTTTTTTAAGTACAAAACTGCCTATATATAAAAATACATAACTATACTACGTAAAGTTGTTTAAAACTTGTAAGGAAATTCTCGAGAAAAACATGGTTTTACAAATAAATGGTAAGTAGCATGGCAAAATTTTCAGAGATATAGATACAGGAAGAAATACAAATCAAGTTATCCATCAGGACCTTAATGTCCTGTACGTCACCGATAAGGCAAGAACCGGTCACCAATCCTTCCTTGATAAACTACTCCTTCATTACAAGTTAATCCCTCGAGGCTTCTGAAAAGAAGTTGGCCTCGAGATCTTCCCCATAAGAAATAAGGCAGAGGGGTTCAAGTATTCAGGGTCTACAATAACAAGAAAAAACTACCCATTGGTAGCACTCTAATAGCATTTCTATAACAGAAGGTCTCGAGGCCATCTTCTTTTCAGGCTCCTCGGAAGATTGTTATGAGAAACTTGTGGGTTTGGATGGTAAGGGATTTTATAATGAATGATATCAGGTTTATGGTAGATCAGTTACATATGGAACATTAAGGTCTTTATGTATGATTTTATGTATGTCAAATTAAGAAGCAATGAGGATTTTAGGTAGGATTTTGGGTTGTAAGGATTAGATATGAGAGGAATTCGAAGGTCTAGTGGATCGCAAATCTCAACTCCGTATGTCTAGTTAGGGTTTATTATAGTTGTGTAGATTAGTCTTTTGTAATCAATTGGAAGTTTAGACCGTTTGTCTAGTATGTCAGAATAAGTCGGAATTCAAGTGCAGTTTCCTGTCTTTTCAGTCCTGTGTTAGGATCCCTGGTTAGTCGTTAGTTCAGATGTCCAAATACACGATTTTGGCTTTGCTCCAATTACATGACATCATCATGCATTTTGATTTTATTTGCTTCATATAATAAATTCAATTAAGAACTATAGATCAAAATTTCAATTACTTGGACTTTGTCTTTCACTTATTTTCCTTAATTAATTTAATGAATACATTGTTAAATGACTAATTTTTTTACTCAAAATAAATAATTATTAATATTTGCTTAAGCAATAACTTGGTTAGTAGCTCTGGTGTTACTTTAAGACATTTTAAAATAATATGGCTGCCTTCTACGATTACTTAATCGAATTTACCTTAAGAACATTTAGTTATGTTGTAATAGTTATTATTATAACAGATTCCGGATCATGAAATGAGACAGAGAAAGATAGAGATAAAAGGAGATAGGGATTATGGTTGAGCAATGGGACGGTGGAAGAGGCAATCCTTTGAAGGGGAGCTGGCTACGGGGCTATATTTTGGTCACGTCGCCGAGTCTCCTTGTGAACTGGAAACAGTTCACTTCTTCTTCTGCCTCTTTTTGCTACTCTTTCTCCTTTTCCGACCATCTCTTGTCTTTGTTACTTATGAAGCCATTTCTACTCCACTCCCGTCCCAGGCCGGTGCTTATCTGGCAAGGACTTCAATAAATATTTCCATCGTCTTCATTACCGAGTCTCTAATTAAATCTTACCTCTGTTTGGAACGCTTATCTATTCTAACAATGGTGGAATTTTCGTCTATATAACATGGCACGAAGTCTTAAAGTTTGCTGTATTATTAATTTTAAAGTCTAACCATCCAGGAAACTTTGAGGAAGAGGGGGATTTTAGTTACAACCCATTTCTATAATCCCATTGAAATTTATTTAAACCCTAGTGAGGTTTGTTTTTCAAATACATTGACCAGTAAGTCAGTGAATTGTTACAAAAACGTACATCCCTGTTGTTTTTTTTTGGTCGGTTCTACAGATCTTGTAGATATTTGGCCGCCCGAAGCAGCCTGCTCAACGCATGTCTGTCTTGGGCTACTACTTTTCAGTTTGCATCTTTGTCGATTCTGTCTGTCCTTCAGGTGTTTGGCCTTCCACATGGTATAGCAAACTATACTGGCTTATTGTTGTTCAATCAATCAGGAATGGATCAGAGGTTAATGAATTACTTCGAGCCATATTTCCCGCTCACCTTAACCTCCTTGCCTTCATGCCGTGAGATATTACTTGAGCAGTCTCTGCAAGCAGTCCACGGTTAGTTTATAGCCTCCATGTATTAAGACTCTGATCCCAGATCGTTCTTGTAATTGTACGAAAGACTCCGTTCAAATCTCTCGATTCTGCTTTCTAGAGTACTGTTAGAGCCCAGGGCTCGCTGCCGCTTATCAGAGCTGCCTTTAGCATCGCATACAGCTTTTGATTTTACAATTTTTTCGGGGTTTCAGTATTATTGACAGAAAGAAGAAGGCTCTGCTATACACTAGTTATTCACAGTCCGTTGATCATTTATTAATTTGATTTTCGGTTTAAAGTAATATACTTTGTTTTATCTTCATTTACTTCCAAGCCGATTTCTACTTCTCACATTAGTCTTTCTAAGACATGAGTCTCTATGTCATCTGAGTTACTCCAAAGACCGCAATGTCCGTGTATGCAAGGATTTTATGTTTCATTCCGACGTATTTTCGCATATTCTTTTAATCACTTTTTCTAGGGCTAAGTTGAACTGCATTCTTTATGAGTTAGTTATATAAATTTGAATTTAGATAAATTCATAGCTTTGGGTAGTTATGTTAAGTATTTAGAATTGTCAAGCAACTCCATATCTCTATTTCTTCTGCCTTAGCCTTGCCTTGGAAAGCAAACAATTGAGAATCAATTCTAAGTAGAAGGTTAAAAAGTTTATTATTAAAGAATGTAATATTTTCAAATGTAATACTGCTTAGTATTCATGGAAAGGTATTTAGATTGAACCCCTCCGGACCTACGACATATTTATAAATATAACCAAAAGATATTTAATTTTAGGAAGATGATCTTGGTTGTGAATAATAAGGTAATTTTATTATTAATTATTTATTATTATTATATAGGTATATAATTATTACATTACTAACCAACGTCACCCCTTACTTTTCAGGGTTTCATCAGGGCTAGATAAAAACATCTTAAAGTATGTTGAGACTATAGGAATACAAGTGAAATGTTATATAAAAGGAAGAGTAAAAAAGGAACCAAGTAAACTAAAAGGATATGAGTAAAAAAGAACAAAATAATAATAATAAATGAACGGATTTAGCTAAAAAATATAATTATTGGAAGATGATTTAAGTTGCAGTCAAGAAAGGTACAACGATAATTGAAACACATTTAGTAGTAAATAAAGTTTCGTCCTACTTTGTAGGACTTTATCAAGGCTGGTTTCGAATAAGAAGTAGACAATTCCTTAATAATCCATTTCTTGTTTAGGACTCAGCCCAAATGAAGCACTGCAAAGTGGGACGAAACGTCGTTTACTAATAAATAATGTTCTTCTGTTTGTACTATTCTTGACCACTACATTGACTTCTCTTCAGTCATCAGAAATGGTCAACTATTAAATCTTCCAATAAAAAACTTTAAATATAAATGAACAGGATAATTATTAATAACCACATATCATTCATTTCTGTGTTTGTTACTAATAATTATTTGATCACTCAGTTTTGTATTCTTTTAGTTTACTACGTTCCTTTTTATATAATTATTCTGTTCATTTTATTTATATTTTTTTAGTTCACCTGGTTTCTTTTGTTGGATACTTTTTTATGTAGCTTTCTATTTATATTCTTATATTCATCATATCTTACAATTTGTGTATCTCAGGCTCATTTAGCCCTGACGAAGTCCTGCAAGTTGGGACGAAACGTTGTTTACTAATGACTATTTTTTCTGTTATTTTGTGTATCTTTTTTTATCGATACTCAGACCATATTCCTACAATTAATCAGTACGGTTAAATCAAAATTTTCCAGAAGATATATATTATTAATAAAATAATATATTAGACGAATAAAATTCTGTCTTCCTAAATTAATAAGCATTTGTGTTATTTTCATTATATCAATTAACAGTCTTAATCCTATTTAGTACAATAGAAATGACTTCTATCTAACACTAAAGATAATGCCAAATAAAACAAAAGGGAACATCATTATCGTCTCCTTTGTCTTTTGCATTATATTTTTTTTTATATAAAGATAATCAATACCTTGGACATTGATGTGTTCATTGTGTCTTTATCAGCTATCTAAACCGCGTTATGGATCTGAAGGAATACTGCGAACGTACGTAGGTACGTATCTTCTTCTTTATTACATTTGATTAGTTTGATTTATAAGGTTAGCTTTAACTCCCAAAGAAGCAAGTTAAGAAATTAAATTTATTAGTATTTTAATTTAGCGCACTTACTCAACCTCTACTGTCTCATAACTAGTGACGTGGTTAGAGGGATGCGCTGGGATCTCAAAGATCCCTCCCTACCCTCATACGTGGGGGATAGAGTGGGCTCGGGGATTCTCGGGTCGATAGTGTAAAGATAATGGATATTTATGATCTTTAGTTTAACATGTTAAATAGAACAATAATGTTAAATGGAAAAACTAATGTTAAAAATATTTCTTTATTTTACCATGTTAAAACGATATAATATATAACATGGTTGAGAGCCTGTTACTAGGTCTGTTGAATTGAGAATTATACACCAGCTGAGCTCGTCACCATTTTGTTTATTGTGTTAGGTTACTTGCTCATTGTTTGATTTTGTGTTTTGATTGTGTTAGTATTGTTTTGGATATTTTTAAAACTAATAAAGCAATGGATTAAAATAATAATAATCTAATGACAGTTGTCAAATAGTTCATCTTGATTATTTTCTTCACAAATTAAAAGATCAACAAGACACTCAGCAGCCAAACTTTCTCGCAACTTCCACTTTTAGCTCAATTTAGGCACGTTGTAATAAAATACTAAAATTAAAACTTAGAAGTAAATAATAACATGATGTTTTGGAAGGAAAGGTTATAAAACAAGTTGCTCAAAAAATCCGCTAGGAGCTCTTATGCATTTAACATTTAACATGACCTTAAATAGGGCTGCCGACAATCTTATACTTATAACATTTAACATGACCTTAAATAGGGCTGCCGACAATCTTATACTTATAACATTTAACATGGTATAACATTTTACATTTAAGACAATTAATATCTACTTAATTATATTATGTCTAACTGTAAGTGGATTTGTGGAAGGTGAAACATGAAAAATCAAGGGAAGAATATATCAAGAATTATAGTTGTTATTTTTATTGTTTTATAATGGTTTTTGTTGGACTTAAAATTATTTATTTATTATTAGATATGTTTAATGCTAAGAAATAGTATACGATTTCACCCATTACTTTTTTTGCTCTGAATTATTCCTAAAATCTCTGAAAAAAAGAAACCAATATTTTGAAAAAGTATTAAAAAAATAAAAGTTTGAAAAGGTATATTTTAAATAATA
>NW_027104903.1:577979-587745 GCF_000696795.3 Halyomorpha halys | reverse complement strand
AAAAAAAAATACTAATCAAAGAAACAACATTAATATATATTATATATGTTTTTTACTATCTAGTTAGAGACAGGTAGTTTTATTAATAACAAAAAAAAAACAACAAATAACCTCAAACTTCTTTATTAAAAGGTATTTACGCAAGTTTTGTAGGTAAGTAAATGATAGTAAACTAAAAAATCGTGAAGGATAGAAATTATTATTAAGTGACAAATATAGGTTTATTCTAACTGTGTTAAATTTGCATAATAGCCTGTAAATTATAATTAATCAATGTGAGGTGTGTTACTAAAATATAGTGGTCCTTAGTGAAGGCTGGATCGGCCGAAACGTTGGAAATGTAATATGTTTTTCTAAAGAGGGTTAAGACTATGTGGATGATTTTTTTAGTATTTATTAATGTATATGTTCAATGCTCATAAATTTGAGGGAAATACAATTTTTTTTTAATATTTATTTATTGCTATTTACAACTGTACATTATAATCCATTTAGTAAATCTGATCTAAGTTAAATTTGAGTGTTACAGGCGTGTAGAGAAACTACCCATTGGTAGCACTCTAATGACATTTTACATTAGCTGGTCTCGTGGCCATCTTATTTTTAGGCGTCTCGGAGGATTGTCAGGAATGGAAGAGGATGCAAGATTAGAAACTAAGGGGTTTGAGTGGTTAGGGAGTTTATAATGAAGAAATACAAATCAAACCAACTCCATCTAGTGACTCAGCTGATTTAAACTCAAAAAAGAGAACGATTTTAACTAAATGCTTTAAAAGGGACACTGTAGCTATCTGATTTAGTTCATGCATAGAATGCTACTATATCTTTTGTGGAAAGAAAAACACAAAACTTGTTTCGTTCTCTTGAGTGATATTGTTCGGAGTGAAATAATAGACTGAGGAAGAGATCGGAATATATTAAGTCGGTTTTATATGAACTACCCTCAGAATATGAAGTTATAATATTTAATCAAGACCAGAAAAAAAAAATACATATATGTCCAGTCCTAATGAGATTATATTTCTGTATCTGTTTCTGTCCTTAATAAAGAAAGGACTAAAATAATAAAGGATACCTAGCTCCTTGGCTATTTTATAAGTTGAATTTATAACTGGTCCGGGATATTAAAATACGAGAGGTTGAGAGATGAGAGCGAATAGGGTTCATGTTAACATTTAAAGAACGGGCGAGGGATTCCGACGAAAAACTCGCCTGGCCGGAGGTAGGATATAGTGGCTTTATTAAGATGGATACCAGGTAGGGGGGAGGTTTTGTTGGTGTAGCTCCACGGAGCCCCAATCCATTATGTATGATTAACGTCCCCTTGTCGTCAATAAATCAAAATACCCAAACACTGCTCTCTCCGGCTACCTTCACGTATTACTCTACTTGCTTCTTTCTTCTTCCTTCAACACGTAGCCTTTTCCTCAGCAATTCCTTCAATATTTATTTTTTGTCAGTGTATAAAATTAAATTATGTTATGAAATAGTGAAGAATTGACTGTTAAGGAAGAAAATAAAATAAAGATAAATGCAAAGTAGTTGTTAGATACTTTGTAAAGTAGAACTGTCACTAGACCAATGGTTGTGCAAGGAAATGATTTTCTCAGAGTTAGGCTACCACATTTTTCTTCAATTAAGGGTACCTCTTTAGGAGACAGGGTTGAGTTCCTAGAGAGAGCTCCTGAACCTACAGGATTGACTAACAGCTACAGTGACTGAATAAATATTTTATCTGCCACAGCCAGATTCGAACCTGGATCTTCAGAGTTAATAGCACAGTGCGTTACCACTGAGCCACTCCACTAAAATAAATTTCAAAGATATGTAAAACTTATATATTATTTTTTTCTCTTTTATTTCTTAGCATTATATTTTGTTATATAAATCCAGAAAGATGGGAGCACATTCGCTACCGACATGTATAATTTAAATTTTATAAAAATTAAACTTAAAGTAAAATAACTTGTTTTTGAAACTTTTTGTTCAGTAGAAACCTGTTTTCTGTTACACTGTAGCCATCAATTAATCCTGTGGATTCTAGAGCCCCCCTGGGGTCCACTTTTCCTCATAAATTGGGTAAAAATCTAACGGTCGATCATGATTCTGACCAATCACCTCCTTGCACAACCACTAGTCTAGTAACAGTACTTCCTTAAAAAGTACTGAACCCCTAACCCTTCATGAGTTGTAAGGTACATATTTTAATTTTAACTTTTAACCGACATTCATTTATGTATAAAATATTTACACTCAGTACTCCGAACTCCGTAATAAGCTTTTGGAAGTTTCTGGAGCTTCTCTCTCAACCACTTCACTGGTTCTAAAAGCCAGTGGAGGCTGAGAGAGGATGCCAACAGCAGACACTCAGAACTTCAGAATCAGCCTTTTTCAGGAACTAATAAAATATAATGTAATGTCACTGAAGCTAAAGAGTTTGTTCTAACACGCTAATTTCAGGAATTACAAGTCCAATTTTGCAGGTTCTTAGTTCGTGAATCCCCGCAAAAAAATGACTTAGTTTACAAAATGTTTCATTTATTTCAGTCATGCCCTTGAAAATCATCTAACAAATATACGGGTAAATAGCCAATTGCATAGGGAATTAAAAATGGAGTCAATCGAGGATTACATCAAAAAATGGATCGTGAAGTTCCACTCACAGTTATCGATAGTTAAATGAGCAATGACCTATAACTTGGTAAACCTAACGAAAACCCGAAGACTGAAGCCCTGGCTGCTGCAGAACATCCTGTCATAAATTCTATTATTGTCTTTACTTCTATTTTATTTATTTTCGTCCTTTTTTCAAATTAAATTTTTTTTTGTTTGTTCTTTTTTCCCATTCGAAGGCAATTGTTTATTTGATAGGTCTTCGAATGCTGTTATTTTTGTTATTAACTTTACTTTTCTCTATTAAGAATTATTATTTTTATCTTTTTTTTTTTTTTATAACGTTGTATATAGTTAGGGGTGTCTTTTGTATGAAACTATGCCCCCCATGATAAATTGTTTAAAAAAAAAGTGTCTTTTTTTCATTCAGAGCTCAATATCTCTAGATAAACTAATTATTAGTAATTTCTTCTAAAATACCTGGAATAAAGTTGCTATCATTTTTTCTCAATGTTTACAAAAGAAAAAACAACTTATTTTTTATATTTTGATTGGTTTTCAAATTTAAATAAATGTTTAATGGTTCATTTTTATTTTACCTTTTAAGGTAACTTAAACTTACTTATTGGTGAAGTTTCTCTTTTTTTTTTTGTTAATGTAATTTTTATATGTAATAATTTATTTAGTGTATTCAATAAGAGTCATTATTCGTTAAAGATAATATTTTTTAAAAAAATACATTGCTTTTCTTTAAAACTCGACGATAAGCCTTTTAATTGAGAAAATTTTGTTGTAATTAGTTAATGATATAACAGTGAATTTTACAACATAGTTTATAAAGTTAATATTTCTTACATTACATATTTACATAATATTATACTTTTATATACGGAGATAGGAATTACACAAAATAATTATTTTTTATTAAAAAATAATTGAACGTAGTAAAGTTAGATCCAAAGGTGGATAAACGTTTATGTGAGCCATTGAATGTAAAAGTGATGTATCATAAGTCAAAACTTAAGTTTGGAAAAATTCCAAACTGGACAACTGGGCAATACATTAATTATTTATTCTGAAAATAAAATGTAATGAGAATAGAATTACTTACACCAGTTTTGCTTTCAACAACTTATACATTAAAATATAAAAGTTTTAAATAACATCAGGAGTTTTCACGAATTTTAGTTTAACATCTTAAAGTTGTATTAAATGTAGAAATATTTGCTTCTTTTAGCATGCTAAAACGGTATAACGTTTAATATGATTGAGAGTCTGTTATAGGTCTGCTTAAGAATGAGGTGACGCAACAGACTGAACTTCAAACCATTTTGTCTGTTGTCGTTTTAATTGGTTAGTTGCTCTTAGTTCTTGTTGGGTTTGTGTTAGTTTTGTTTTGGAAATTTTTAAATTCTCATACATTTATGGATAAAAACAATAATAAAATATAGGAAAAAAGGATTGAAGAGGAAACAAGGAACAAGCGAGGTCGAAGAAAGATGATGTGACGAAAGTGTTGGATATTTTTTATCTCGTAAAAATAATAAGGTTATAAAAAAAGTTGCCCAGAAAATTCGCTAGGATCTCCTCTATATCAGGCAGCTCAAAATCCTATCCTTATTACATTTAGCTTATTAACGTTTTTTTACATTTAACACATTATGAATACCTTTTAATTCTAACCATAATCAACCAATAAAAAAAAAAAAATAATAATTTATGAATTAATGAATGTTAACCATCATTGAAATGAACTTATGAAAAGCATATGTGTCCCCTAAATTTACTTATTTATTAAATAGGCTAGAATGTGTATTTTTATTTTATTTCTTTTTTTTTTTTTTCAGAAAAACATTTATATTCTCCTCTCAGCAGATGGTGAGTCCTTAGTTTTTTTATATATATATATTTTTTTTTGCATGTTATTATCTTGTATGATAAAGTAAGAATACTATAGATATAATTACTCTATTCTCATATAATTATTAACAATTTGCATGAAATGTATATTTTTATTTTACCCAATTGTCATATTATAAAAATGTCTGCATTATGTACTAAAGTTATACATGATTTATTTTTCCCTTTTATTACTTATTATTTCTTCCCTTAACATTTCATTTTTCCCCCTTTTATTACTTATTATTTCTTCTCTTAACATTTTTTTTTCCACCTTTTTATTACTTATTATTTCTTCCCTTAACATTTTTTTCCTATCTTTTTATGGAATGCTTTGTAAAGAAGTACTGTTACTTGTTCAACGGTTGTGCAATGTGATGATTTTGTCAGAATCACGCTCGACCGCCAGATTTTTACTCAATTAAGGATGTCCAATTTAAGAGGTTGGGTTGACCCCAGGAGGGCTCCAGAATCCACAGGGCTGACTCACAATTTTCTGGATTCGAACCCGGGTCCTTGGAGTAGTATTGTGGCTATCGTTCTTTCAGTGAGTTTAAATTTTCCATTATTTCAATTCTAAAAATCTCTTTTTATATATATATATATCACAGGTAAAAGTAAATTTAAGTCAAAAGTATAAAAATGATATAAATATTCCAAATATAGTAAAACAAATATATATAGATACATAAAACTAAACATGGACGTACCCATTTACAATTTATTAATATTTTTAAAAAACACTCAAATATGCATATAACGATTTAACTAAAATAAATAAGTATATTAAGCTAAAAGCAATAAATATAAACTTAATAATTATATAATGATATCAATTATAATACAAAAGAATCTATAAATATAAAAAGTAATAAATATATATATTAAAAAAATTAATAAAATTGTATAGGTATATAAAATGTGGAATAATTGCATGCTCTCCACTGAGACATCACCATCCTTATTAGTTGCCATGCATGTGATAGTGGATGATTCCCAGGGAGTCCAGGATTATCCCTTCTGCCATTTTCGCCAAGTCCTTGATATCAACACAGAGTTCCTCTATGAAGATGGATATATGAATATGAATATATCCTTGTTATGCATGTTATAGTTCCACTTGCTTGGAACCTGAGGCCTCTCACGTTGAAGTCTCGCTTCCCGAAGCTCTCACGCAATAACTTAGTAAGTTAATCTTGTGCTAATTGAAATAATTTTTAAATTTTGTTTCAAATTTTCCCAGTTCATTGTTGCAATAAAAATAAATAATTCTGTTGGTACTTGATACATAGACTTAACTACCTAAATTAATTTAATTTGAATTTTGTTAAGCCTCATTAAAATATTGATAGTAAAAGATTATTAATAAATCACAACTATTTAAATCATAAAATTATTTGCCAAATAGCTAGTCCAGTACGTTGGTATCATCAGGCCAGGTCATAGATTCCAGCAGAGCACTGCGATGCGTGTAGCTGGAGGTTGTGTATTAAGATATATGTTTTGTAGCCAGTCTCGGGGTGACTCTCATGATCATAAATTATTGCCTTCTCTCTTCCACTAATGCCCTCTCTCACTATCCCTATACCTGACTCCACAGCGGTTCAGAAGATGAATATTATTACGCCACTAGGATGAAAAAAAAGAATAAAAAAATTACTAGAAGATATTCTTGTTTTGTAAATAGCTTCTATTTACCTACTACTACTGATTGAGAAACGTTTCACTCACAGCTAGTAATTACCATATATAGTAGTGGGTATGTTAGCAGTAGGGTGGAATGCAACATACAGCAGTAAAAAATAAAGTACCGTTATCTATGTTTCGAGGTTTCTAAGGGCCAATGCATCATAGTAAAAAAGTTCGACGAAATAAATTTCGTATTACACTTTTTAGAAAACAATGCAACTTTTATTATATTAAAGTATTAGAATCATAGAAATATTTATAGTGGTTTTTATTTTGTTCTTTTTGATAATGAAGATAGCTTTAATAACAATATCTATATAGTACTACGTTTTGAACATTCCTAAGAGTCTTTACAATATCATACCTAACTTTTGTTATCAAACTGTTACTGACTATTGTGCCTTTGTCAACTTTAATCTTAGTTTGAGTCACAAGATCGTTGATAAAGTGATAGAGTATAGCAGATATAATATTGTAGAGTGTAGACTGAATAATTATAATAAGTTAAATTGTAATAATTAGTAGTTGTAAAAAATATTCATTTGGTCTCAACACTTTTTTTATTATTTTAACACTCCAACGTTTCAGCCATTCCGAGCATTTTCAAGGATCTTATTACCAAAACCATAGATTATCAACATAATTGCATGCCATATACCCTTTGTTAACTTATTTATCATTAGTCATTGACACATTAACTAGTTCACAGTATTTAGTATTACATATTATAGTATTTCGTATCACATTAACTAGTTTATAACCTCTGTTTAAATTACTCATTTTATCAACACTATACTGAGTTTTTTAATCAACACTACACTGAGTTTTTTAATCAACACTACACTAAGTGTTTTATCAACACTAAACAGAACAGAGATTATAAACTTGTTAATGTGATAATGACTAATTAAAAAAAAAATTACAAAGACAATATGGTCTGAAATTATGTCGATAACCTATGGATTTGGCTGTGATAGTATGATAAGATCCTCGGAAATAGCAAGTATGCCCGAAACGTTGGAGTTTCAAGAAAATAAAAAGTGTGAGACTATATGGATATTTTTATTATAACTAATAAACAAACCTGTCTCAAACTAAATATTTAATTATATACAATGAAAATAGTGTAAATCGAATGAAATGATATTGACATTGACCTTAGTTGCTTCCTTCGTTTACAAAGCATTTGTACAAGATTTGGTTTTGTGGCAAATGACAAAGGTGGAGATCCAGCATTAGTGGACTAGATGCCCAAATATAAAGATTACATTAAACAAAAACTACAATGGAATAATGTCATTATGCTGACACTTGAACAGGAGGATAACATGAACTGACATGTATTTGTCTATAAATAAATGAATATTCAAAGGTGCTTTCTTGAATGTGTTGAATGAATATTGGTCGGTTGTTAGGACTACAAGGGAGGCAGTATTCAAATATTCATGGGTCCATTGAGCTGTCTCCTGGAGGTAACGATTACATATTATCCCTGGCCAATGAAGATATTGAAATGAGACGGTCCCTGATATAATTGGCAGTGATTAGATTATGGCCGGCCCGCCCATAGTTAATGACTTAATAGCCTCAGTGGAAGGGATGTGGTGGGGCTGGCATCCCTGTGGGGGGAGGGGAGAGGTACCAGGTGTCCGACCATTAAGCGATTACCACGCCTCTATCGGCCGTCCCGAAAACATGCCTTCATCATCCCATCATCGGCTCTGCAGGACCCGATAACCTTCTACTTCCGGGAGCCTGCCTCCGGAGTACGCTCCCATCATCTCCGTAATGGCTGGTTATGTCTTCAGGGATCGCATTAACCTTATTGATCGAAATTAGTAGATACAAAAACTTTGATTGATGAAGTGTAATGTGGTTTATATTTATTTATGTAAGCGTTACATCATTAAGATGTACATACATTGAAAATTCTTTATCTAACATAGAATTCAGAAGTGCCTTTTAGTTAAGAAGGGGTTACTATAAGAATAAGTTTAAAATTAGATTAGTTAATGATAACTCATAAGTCAGAGTAAAACAATATTGAATTACTTTCAAGCGCAAGTTGTATAAACCACTTTGTATCTATTTTAAATAACATAATTCAAGCTAAACCGATCAAATAATTGTTACAAAAAGATAACAATTTTATTTCGGTTGATAAAATGTCGATATTATTGAACGAGCAATATTTAAAAAGCACCTGAAATTGAAAAACGGCATGATAACAGTGGGATATTTGAAGCAACCTCATCAACATGTCACAATCTCACAAGAGAAGATCATAACACAAAAAATGCAATACTTCGCCATCGAACCAGCCCCTCTAAGACCCTCTGGGAGGGACGGTCCTATAACACTTTTGAAATATTAGCTTAGAACGGGAAGAGGAGACTTTAAGATAGTTAAATCGAGCAGTATTTAAAAAGCTCCTGAAATTTTAAACCGGCATGAAACCCTCCGCTCCCACCCTCCGTGGTAGCCTTACTTATCTAACTTTTCAAACAGATAATAATATAATAATAATAATGTATCCATTAATGATGTTATTTAAAAAACTTCAACATATCTTTGTAGGTATACTTCATCTGAATCGTTTTGAAGGACATGCGTGTGGTGGTAGAAAAATAAATTTGAATGTTGCTGTATAGACTGTCAAATTACGAAGATCATAAATGAGCTAGCGGACGTTGCAGCCAAGCAAGCATTTGTTCTTCCAAGCCATTCTGACACCCCAAGAAATAAGTCTTCCGATGAAAAATGAAGTATCATGTAGTTTGCAATCCATGTGGAATGAATTTCCGGGAAACAAATTAAAAACTATTGAAAGAAAAAAAAAAAAAACCTTGGACCGCGTCAAATTGTTCCGATCACATAGAAGAAGTAGCAATAGCAAGATTGAGAACAGGACACACATATATAACTCATTCATGTCTGATCAATAAGTCACTGCTAAAATTTCAATATAGTAAAAATACTCATACACATTAGCCATATCTTTCAGGAATGCCACTTCTATACCACGAATTTAAGTAGATTAGAATTGTGACCGGGTATCAATAATCAAAAACAATAATAAAAAATAAAAAACATAAAAAGATTCAAACCCGAAATCTTAGCACATTTAAATATTACGTTAAAATACACATTAAAATAATTAATTACCTCAAATTTAAAGGGTTCAGAATCCTGAGTTGAAAAAAAATAAAAATAAATAATAAGAAAAAGAATTGAAATATCAAATAAATCCAACCACATCTAGGAAAATAAAATATGAAACATAGACATTAATGACGATTGGATTTAACGCCCTAAACCTCAAACAAACAACAGCAAGGATTATTCTGGGGAAAGCTATGCCATTGCCAAATTAACAGAAAATTGGTTCTGTAGTCTTCAAAAAAAAAATTTAGACGGCCAACAGTTTTTTAAATTAGGTTTTTGGGTTAGTAAACTTTAAAGTTTAAATTATGATTAATTATAATCATGAGTTTTTTTTGTTTTGTTTTTTGGTATACTAAAAATCGTCCCAGTTTTCTGACCAATAGCTGTAAGAGTTTGAGTC
>NW_027104903.1:574725-576465 GCF_000696795.3 Halyomorpha halys | reverse complement strand
TATTAATATTTGAAACACATTTATAAGTAATTAAAGTAAAAATAGATCGTTTATCATTTTTAGATTGATTTGTTATTGATGAAATTGAGTTATATTGTTTTCCGTTCTGTTACTCAAAAACTGTTTATTTTATCTTAATTAATTCAGATTTTGAGTGAGTATACTGCTTGTATAGCTATAATTTAAAAATATTATAAAAAATATATAATTTTCATCCAAATTATCATTTGGGAAGAATAATCAAGACTAAAGGAAGATATACATGTTTATCAAAGTGATACTTTTTCACTTCCATGATCGGTCTAAAATCGTGAGCCGAACTTTTATGACTTTCCAATTAAATTTTGAAAAAAAAAAATTTATATCATCAGTTTAATTTAAATAAACTACTTTAATTCCGAGGAAGGAAGTGTTTTTAAATTTTTCGAAAGGGTATGGGTATAAATAAAACATTAAGTGAAAAGAAGTTGGATGCTAATGAGACTGTTAGATTATCTTGAGCGGCGGAGAGGAAAAGGACAGAGGGAACGGTACACAAATTGCTTGGGGGAATTTTGAATTATTTCCAAATGTGTTGGATTGATAGGCATAAAAAGGTGGATGTGGTGAGCTGCGCCGGGCCGTAAAACGGGCCTAATTGGGCGGGATTCTAACCCGGCATAATTCTAAAAGAGTTATAAAAATAAAGAATGCTTCTCCCTAAAGGCCAACCTTCCTCTTCCATTTGGCTCTCATTCGAAACCCGATCAAGTCATTTGGTCTGATACCTGAATGATTTATTTGTCTCTTGTGATGCATCTCACCTTTGGTCTGGAATAGGATAATAATAATAAATTAAGAAACAAATGAAAAAAATAACAAAAGTTTTAAAAACTCTCAGATTGTTATACTTGTTTCTGCTAGTCTTTTTCTATATAAACATCATTTTAAAAAAATTATTTATTGAAATTCAGAACTGTTTAAAAAAAAAAAAAAACACCGTAAGTAAATGGGATAAATGTTTCAGGACACATGAAAATCTAGGGAAGAAATCACCGAAAAGGTGAAACTTTAATCATTACTTTAAATTTGAAGATCCCGTGACCACCTTTTTTTCAGACGCCTCGGAGGATAATCAGGAATTGTTAAGGATAAGAGATAATGAACTAATGGGTTTGGTATTGAGATTTTCGAATATATGGAGGTATATCTATTTCGGGCCAAATCTGCAATGAATGGTATGTTATGGTCTTTATGGATGAGTTTATTTGTGATGTAATAAGGAGCGTAAAGTATTTAATTTGGTTTTATTAGTACTTATACTTCTTGTGGTTGAGACAGCTCAATATAAGATTCGATGTTTAAAAATACATTTTTATTTCATTATAAAATTAAGGCATAATCAAGCTTGACGTACTAAAGTTTTTTTTAAAAAAACTTTTTTTGGCTTCAATATTGAAAAAAATTTTGTGAAATAAGCATTAAGCTTTGTAAAAATTGAGAAAATAATAGTTTTATAATTTTTATATAATTAAGCAGTGACTATATTGACTTGTGTAAAGAAACGATAATTTTGACATTTTCATAAAAATCATAAACAATCAGTGATTTTTTAATGTAAAATCCAGTGTTTTCATTAACTTATCTAATATAATTTTAAAACAATGCTATATACAGAAAATATTGATATACACAAGAATTCTCAGTAAGGAAAATGTAATCTGAAATTACAAGACAAAGTTGAATATTTTTATCAAATTT
>NW_027104903.1:573037-573810 GCF_000696795.3 Halyomorpha halys | reverse complement strand
ATTGGTCAGTCATTTTGAATTGTTTCAATATAGTACTAATATTGAATCACGTTGAGGGTTATTATATGAAAACTATTCATATTTTATGTTGTATGTATTTGACAATATCATAGATAATAAATATGAGAAGAGGATGGTTGGGATCGGAAATCTAAGTACTTAAATCACTTAGATTTCCGATCTCCTCTAAGTAGCCCTGATGAATAAAATAAAAGTTTTATTCTTATTAATTTGTATTCATAAATTTTTGACCTTTGGGCTCCGTATTTTTACATATCACTGGTTTTGTGTTTTTTGTTTTAAACTATAACTTGATCTTTTTATCATTGGTATTTCATATCAACTGTTGTGTCATAACGGTCTTTCTTGACAGTTACGTTTCTAGCCTTAGTCTAGTAGCTCACTCTAACGGAATTTTCAAATAAACTTACATCAATCAGTTGTAGGCCTTCCTTCTACGCCACAACGTAAGTCTCCTTTCTCGTTCTCATATTTGTTACATTATTCTTTCCCTTTCTCCATATTCTACCTTTTCCTATTGTGTATATATATATTTAGTATAGGTATATAAGTTAATACTCACAATGTAATTCAGATATACGCCACTCACTAATTTTCATTGTTTGTCATAATGTTTAATTTGTAGATTCAATATTTGTTTTTTTCAGTTTTTTAGATACTACTTACATATCTTATCTTATACATATCTTCTTACCTACATGATATTATATTTCACCTGTCACTGTTTTCAATTTACTACCATACAATTCGAC
>NW_027104903.1:569027-572594 GCF_000696795.3 Halyomorpha halys | reverse complement strand
ATAACCTACATCAGACATACATTAACGATTATACAGCGAAGTAGTTACCATTTATGTTTCTTCAGTTACCGTCGTATTACTTCATCTGTACATTAATTTATATAAAAGCTTCGATAATATTCAATTACTGTATTACACCCTCAAATATAGCAAATGGGGAGCATAGTAATTAATAAAAATTTTAACTAATTTGGATGTACTCTATTACTTTAAAAAAAAAAAAAATAAAAATAATAAGTTGATATAACTGACATGGTTAGAGGAGATGGATTTGCTAATTGAGGATCTCAGTTACAGGTAGTATTTCATTGCGATTGTGGTTTGCTATAAAAATACCTGCCCAATAGTTGTTGGAATATATTAGCAGGTGGATTGAGCCGGTCGCCTGCATGCCACATCCCTGATACTCCCTAGATACGAGTAAATTCCTGAGGTAATCCTCACTTTTACGGCCCTCACAGATATCTCGTCCCAACAGATATCCATCTCGTCTGGAACTAGTTCCACCGACCTCGGCAGAGGCCTGAAAAATGTCATTTCTCGAATCGAAACCGCGAGAACCTTTCCACGAATGAGAATAATACTAGTAATATAGCTACGATGATTCATAATATTTTATGGATGTAATAAATTTATTTTTTCTTTAAATAAGTTTTATCCTTGAGCATTAAATATAATTGAAAAAAAATTGCATGTATGGTTTTTATTTAGGAGATAAATTACTGATGTTTCATTATAAAGACAAGAAGAATAGTGTAAGTAGTGTGGTCAAACTGAGAGTTTTGTAATGTACTTTAAATTTATATAAGGTTTTTATATAGGAAGAAACAGTTAAAAATAGTTATTCAGAAGCATTTGAATCTTTAAAAACAGGTGATTTACCCCGCTTTGCACTCAAATACTCATATGTAGCATCAAGACTGTCATAAAGTTTCAAAAATTAAATAAATATCTATAATTCTCGTTTAGACATTTTTTTTTTTCAAATTTATTTTATTTTATTGTAGAGAATTAATACAATCTGAAAATAATTAAGGGCATTAAGTTAATCATATCATCCCTTATCCGGAATTTAGAACTGATAAACGGGTGCTACTTATCGTACAAGCGCCCAAGTGGAGAAAAAAGGCAGTTATTTCACCCCAATTTTTGATTACTTTAATAAAAGCTATGTATAATTAGTTTTGAAAATTTATGAGTCTGCCAAGTATAGGTTAGGGAAAGAAAAAATGGTGGCTGTTTCAGAACCTAAAAAAAAAAAGTAATTGTTCATTCGGAGCTCTATATCTTTAAAACTACTACCACTAGAAAACATAAGAAAACACAATAGAGCTATTTTCGTTCAATAGTTCTCGAAATTAGCTTTTAAAAAAGCAACAGTTCATAAAAAATGCACTGAAAAATGAAAATTAGTGAATTTATTTGGAAAAATCCATATCTCAAAAATTATTGGACGTACAGATGTCTATTAGCACTCAAATTAAAGCTAGTGAAATGTACTATAAAGTAGTTTCTGACGTTTATCTTTGTAGGAGCAGTAGGTTTTATGATATTTACTAAAATAAATTGGTTTATAGATGCTCGGACAAAATTTAATTTGCAAAATTTATATTCATAAATATACTCAATTAATATAAATTCATATTTATATAAAAATACTTCCCCTACTAAGTGTCATGAACTACTTTATAGTAAGCTAAAGTCACCTTTATTTTGGGTGTTGTACATGTTATGGTTATGAGGCATATTTTTTCAAAAATCAGAAGTATTATCGGAACTATTAGAAATTAACATTTTGACGTTTAATTTAAACTAATTTATAGCACTTTTAACTAGCTTTAATGTGAGTGCTGGCTGTCATCCGAAATTCGAATAATTTTTGTGATATAAATTTCTCAAAATAAATTCACTAACTACTGATTTTTCTGTACATTTTTTATGAAACGTTGCTTTTTAAAAGCCATATCTTGGATACTATTAAACGTAAATAGGTCTATTAGTGCTATTTTAGAAAATCTACTCTACTCTACTTTGATGTTCTCTTAGATTTTCTAGTGCTCTTGGTAATTTTAAAGTTATAAAGGTCTTAATGGAAATTTAATTTTTTTTGTCGTTTTCATTTCTTATTCCCTCTAACTATACTTGACAGACTTCTCAATTTTTCCAAAATAATTATATATTGCTTTTATTAAAGTAATAAAAAATTGGGGTGAAATTACTGATTTTCTTCTGCTCTTAGGCTCTTGTATAATTAGCAGCGCCCGTTTACACTTCTTTGCTTACACAAACGTTCCTTTTTATGAACCTATATACTTTAGAAAATTTACTATTTTTTAAATGATATTCTCTAAGTATATATTTATAAATAATTGACCGTATTATTTCAAATATTGAATAAGACTGTCATGGATGCGGTCAAAAGAGAAACAAAAATAGTTAACAACTATTTATTTTCCAACGTTTCGCCCCACTTAGCAGGGCTTCATCAGGGCTGTTCATGTTGATTTAAATTTAGATTAATTTAATTTAAAATAATTTAATTAAAATTAAATTTAAACCTGAACAGCCCTGATGAAGCTCTGCAAAGTTGGGCAAAACGTATGAATATAAATAGTTGCTAACTATTGACCTAAGAGAACAGGTTTTCTAGTGTTTTTTGTAGTTTTAAAGTTATAATTTTTTCATCTGATTTTAATCCCCCTATCTATACTTTGCAGATTCATCAATTTAGACTAATAATTATACATTTTTTTCTCCCCGGCTCTTGTATACAAAGTTAGCTTATGCAGCTGAAAATTATGAAAATGAACATATTCATACTGATTAATCTTCCTGTTTTTTATAACGATTCGTATGTTTTATTGATAATGATAAACCTTATGATAAAGTTCACTACTAAATTGTCGATTTATTATAAAGGATGCTTTGAGGCAAGGATTCAATTAATGCGATAAGAGCCGTATATCTTATTGATCTGTTCCTTGTAGAATAAATGTTGGTGTGATATTGATTATATCCTGAGCTGGCTAATAGTGTTGTTTCAAAGGGGCTCCCTTAATTAACCGCCATAAATCATCTTAGAAGAAAAACAGTATTAATTTAGCCGGAACCGGAGCCGCTGATGGATGAGCCGAGCGTACCTGGTCCCAGTTGAGGTGATTTGTCTTTTGTTGTGGCTAGTTAATGTGTTCCCTACCCACTCCTTTCCACCGATTTAGGCAACACTTCAGGTAGCTAATAGCTCTTCCAGCCGAGGTTCCACTTCCATGAAATTGCTACGAGCAGATTGCTACGGGCTAATTGGGCAGGTCATTTGCGGCAGAGTGGTTTTAACCTGCTAATAACAATGAGTGCGGTTAGTACAATGGCTCTGCACTAATTGCGCCACTTATTTTTATTTAGCCCAACCGCTGCTATTTAGCTAGCAAAATTATAGTAATTCGTATTAACGACTTTCAAAACTTATTTCCGATTCGAAAACTACGGAAGGTGTTTCTGCAAGCCGATATTCCACTGAGGGTTTGCTCTACACCGGCTAATACAAAGTGGAACTGGATTAAAACCCTG
>NW_027104903.1:566492-568243 GCF_000696795.3 Halyomorpha halys | reverse complement strand
AGCAACCTCGACGCCATCATATAATGGATTACATAATGCGTACAATCATTGAAAACTGGAAAAAGGGAATAAGGGGGCCAAGCACGTTTCGGACACATTTAATACAAATTGAAAGAAGAATAAGCAAAGGTGGATCTGTCTTAAAACAAAGTTAATACCAAGGAAACGAGATTGAACTGCAAAAGTTAAAGATAGGTTGGTGGTGGGACAGGTTCAAAAAGAACTTGCCAGAACTGCGAGCAATATGTTTGTATTAAATAAAAAAAATTACCAATTAATATTATATCCTTAAAGGCTATATTTGTTACTGAAAAAATTCCAAATAGCAGCAAAATATCATAAATAAGACTTATATATTTCCTCAATAAACAATTAAAAAAATACATAAGATCGCAAATTCGAGTCTCGGTACCACAAACTATTTTTTTATTTTTAAATACAGTGTTGCCAATTAAGTTGGAATAAGGTCTGAGATACATTTTTTTAATATTTTAGATACATTAATATTAATAATTAATTTGAATTTTGAAATTCAATTTGTTTATATTTATTATTTGATACTTTTTAATTTTATTTTGTAAAAAGTGGGTTTTATTGTTTATTTATTTAATTTTTTTTACCTTTTAATGAAGAATCTTATATTATTTTTTTATTGTTTATTGAAGTCACTATGTCGCCGGTCGCAAGTCTCCGCGTGATCTCTTCTTCCTGATGTGTAGATATGGTTTGTGTACAGAACTGTTTGTATATCCTACTGTAGGTCCAGCAGTAATACTGTAACAAAAAAAAAACGGTTTGCTCTGTGTCGTGTTAGCGGCCGACGCACTAGGACTTACTGTGACTCACAGGGGACTTGGACTTAGTTTTTAGCGCAAAACGGTAACATACGTATTGAGTAAATATAATATCAATTTATAAAGTAAATATAATATAAATAAATAGTAAATATAATATCAATCAATAAATAAATATGGTTTTGTTTATTTATGTTGTTCTTTGCTGACCGCACCCCCCGACAAACTTCTTCAAGCATTAATCTACGGGCAACTATCTACACCTCAATAATATCAATTGTTCGTATAAAAATATATCATCATCTGATGATATGATGAGTCATATGATGGTTACAAGGATAAATAAAAAAAAAGTAAATCATAAAGCTTACGATAATATTTAATTCTTATCATTTTTATAATACAAAATTATTTTTCTATACTTTTTTGGCTAAATTCATTCCCTGTTGTAAACGTTGGATAAAACAGAATTTAACTCTCTGCCTTTTCTCTTTTATTGGATTGAGATTTATGGATTTCTCAAACGAAATTCTTAATTTCATTTAAAGTTGTTGAATACAGTGTGGGAGCGATGATATTGCTATAGCACAGAATGAGTTCGATAACTAGCCTTAACGTCTGTTTTAGCCCACTAATGCCCTCACGGCTACCGAACGCTCAGGTACCTCCATTGTAGACTGGAGAGGAAAAAACATCAGGTAATGCCTCTCTCAGCAATGAACTTGATTGTGCCTTTATTACATTTATGGCTTTCAACACTAACGACTATTTTATGAGGGTTTGTATTCCGGCTCCGTGGATTCTCTCTTTCGTCCAACATCAATCTCATCTAGGCCTAAGTCTTCAGAGTAGTCATGTTGAAAACTGAAAAAATCAAAAACAAACAAAGACCGTAATGTAAAATTATGTTTATTGATGCATGTAACTAATTATTGAAATATAGGTTATCATTATTTC
>NW_027104903.1:551367-565487 GCF_000696795.3 Halyomorpha halys | reverse complement strand
TCGACGAAAGACCAGGACACTTGTAAAAAACCATATTTGCAACCAAAACTATTATTAGTTTCTGTGTGGTGGTTAATATAAAAAATAATTTATTACTCCTTTTTACCTACAGGTGAAACCATCACATCTACATCCTACTGCAATCATATTGATATAGTGCATCAAAAAACAACCTCAATTGTTCAATCGGAATGGACGTCTCTATGCTTTTACACGACAAGGCCAGAACTCAGGGTCCACGATAGACCGTGAAGAAACTCAACGACACTACTTTTTCGCGAAAACATACACTCTTATCTTCTACTACGTCTGCATAAATGTCTATCTAAATTTCGTCTTCATTACTGCTTACATCACGAGACTCATTGATGTTTGGTCGTTTTGTCATTTTCATAAAATAAAAAAAAAGTGAAAGAAAGGATTTTTTTTTTATTTATTTATTTAATGTAATTTACAACTGTACAAAATAATACAATAAGTAAATATGTTGTATATTTCATATAAACTTGAAAATCTTGAGAAGGAACCACCCATTGGTGGTAGTTCAAACATTAATTTAAATTAGAAGGTCCTGAGGCCATCTTCTTTTCAGACGCCTCGGATGATTATTAGGGATTGTTAAAGATGTAAGATTAAGAATTAATGGGTTAAGATGGTTTAGGAGTTTGGAATGAAAAGAAGCATATCTGATTTGGGCCAATTCTGCAACAAATGGGATGTTAAGGTTTTGTGAATGAGTTTATTTGTAACGTAATAAGGAGCATCAAGGATTTTACGTAGGGTTTTGGATTGTAAGGATTGGATGCGGGAGGAATTTGATGGTTTTGTGGAGCCACAGAGCTCAATTCCATATGTCCAAATTGGTCTGATTATCTTAGTGTATACTAATTTTTGTAGTGAATGGGAAGTTTAGAGCGTTTGCCAAGTAAGTTTTGTAGCTATCGGAACCTACGAGCAGTTTCTTGTCGTTTCAGTCTTGTGTGTGGATTCCAAGTAAGTCTCTTGGCAAGATTGAGTAGGACAGGAGGGTAGAAGTTAAAAAAAGAAAGGGTTAAGTAATGATTATAAATTACAAATAGCAAATTATGAAATCACAAAACTGTCTTATTACTGCAGAAATCTTTACTATTCGATGCTTCTTTACGATGTGTCAAATCTTGGTGATACTTTTGATCAAACTTTATCCTGGAAACTACACATTGCCTAGATGTCCCGCCGAACCATAGTTATCCTAAAGCAATTCAATAGAATCCATTATCTCCTTCCACTTACAACCCGTCAACTCTTAGTTTCCTCCCTTGTTTTTCTCCAGTTTGACTATGGCTGCCTGGTACATGGTAGACTCTCGGGTAATCTCGAATTTAAACTTAAACGTCTTATTGAATTGCGCAGTACGATTTATTTTCGGGATCACCAGAGATACGCACATAATTCAGTATTACACCGAGCTGAAGTGGCTCTATCCATCCTCCCGATGCCAGTATTTCCTAGCTTCCTTTCTATTCCAAGCAATTAGTACTCAACGCCTCTCCTATATCCTAGAAAACCTGCAATTCAAATTCTCAGTCTAATCCCGTGCTCCCAGATCTTGTTTATCTGACATCTACCATCTACCTCACCGAACTGCTGAGTTTGATAAATCATTTTTTACTCGAACTGCATATTTCTGGAACTCCATTCACTCTAATGTACTCCATGTACCAGATCTTCCCTCGTATAAAACCCTTATATTTACCTTTTACTTCACCAGTCTAATTCAATATTGTAATAGTACCAATATTTTGTAATTACCAATTTTTTTGTTTTTTTTATAATTTTTTTTCTTCTCTGTATTTAAGTTATAATTAAGTGTGCCCACACTGTTTTATGGCCAATAAATGTCATTATAAAATTTAAATTACCTTTGTAATTGTTCTAAAGAAACCTAGTCCCAGAATAATAAACTATTTTTCATATATATATTCTATGTAAGCTCTTGTAAATTTCTTTTCTCATTTTTTGGATTTCTTTATTATCTTATCAAGTTTCCCTATATCATTAAACCCTACCCGTGTACCTTTGTTTCACTAATCCTACATATTGTTCAAGGGATTAGAGTAGTTTAAATTCGGTCGTGAATGCACTTCGCACGTTCTATTTCGATGTAAAATCGGTTAATTTATTTATCAACTTAATATTTTTTGGGTAATTAAATGAATTGTGGTGGAATTCCTTCATTCTCCGTAATCGTTAATAAATTAACATGTCCCGCATTAAAAACTTGTTCATACGTTTAAGAACTTATCAACAATAACTGCTTTTAAGGATTGTGCTATATTTATCCTCAGTCAGTGGCGTAGCGTTTGGTTTCAGTATTATTTGGGTTCTAGAGCAAGTTTATTTCTTTTCATTTTCAAAATAAATGTAATCCACTATCATAATCTAGGAATGATGAAACCTGTGTTCTGATAATTTGATAAGTTTAAATATTCAGTTTCTCTTTCTTTTAATTGAAATTAATGAAAATCGCATGTCCAGCATAGTTATATTGTAATTTATATTGATTATTTTTAATTTCTTCTTCTTCTTTTACTGGCACAATAAGCGCATGAGGCTGCCCTAGGCCTGCTCAAAGGCCACCAACCATCTTTCTCTATCTTCTGTAAGGGTAACTGGGATCCTCAGTTGTCGCAGATCCCACCTCACAGCATCCTGCCATCGGCCCTTCGGCCTACCACGTTGCCGCACACAATCCGGAACGTAACTGTACAGTTTATGGGCCATTCTTTTCTCGCTCATCCTCATTACATAGCCAAGCCATTTAAATCTCTATATCCTTATGTACGAGGGGATGCTACATTCCTTATAGAGCCGAAAATGTTCACCATTTTTCCTTCTTCGCCAATTATCATTCTCGCATACGGGCCCTAAGATTCTCCTCAGAATTACTCTTTCAAACCTGTCTAGCAGGTTAATGCTTTTATTGCTTAGCGTCCAAGTTTCTCCACGTATGTGACGACTGGCCCTATCAACGTTTTGTACAGGGTGAACTTGGTGGTGCGGCTAACAAGCTTGGTTTTCATTAGCCTTACAATGGAGAAATAAGCTCTACTTCCAGCAGCAATTCTGCTTCTAACTTCTTCTTATTCATCCTGGTTCTCATTGATAATAGAGCCAAGGTAAGAAAAACTTCTTACCTCTTCGAAATTATAGGGGCCCATTACAAGGCGACTCTGCCTCTGGTTTCTTACCCAACAGCATAATCTTGGTTTTTCCCCCATTAATATGCAGGCCCATCCTTTTCGTTTCAACATCCATCGCTCCGAAAGCAGTCCTAATGCTCTGCAGGGATCTACCGATGATGACGACGTCGTCTGCCAAGGCTAGAACTTGGGTCATCTTTGTGACTACTGTTCCTTCCTCATTTCTTCCTGTTCTATTTATTATTCTTGTTGAGTATTAATATTTGTACATGGAAGCTGAGGTTCATTATCTGGGTTTGCCCTAAAAAACAAATAAATATATTATTATTATAAAAGGTTGAAAAAAACAACAACATTGTTCCTGGGATATTGAGAAAAGAAGTGTCGAATTTCCAAACATTGAGCAACAAGCTGCCTTCCACTCGAGTAACACCATTAGTCGCTGAGCTCTGCACGAAACATAAAGTAAACTTAATCGATTCTTGGCCTAGAAAGTCTTGAATAACAGAGTACAAAAGTTCTTGAGGATCATGATCAGTCTCCCTACCGGCTTAGGCAAGGGTAGAAAAGTCTATCTATTCAACGATAAGATACCGAATTTTAAATGAAAAACAGAAAAATTGCCAAGAATCCACCCGTTTATTTTATAATCGCAGGATTGAAATAACAACCGAAATCTTCAATGAAACAGTTCCGCTTTCTCGTTTAAAGGAACGATGATAGCGTGACAGATAGAATGTTGAAGTATCATTTCATTTAAAGATTTAGTAGGTTAACATGTGTTTTGGGCTCCCATATGGTAGTCTAAATGGTAGTACTTAGAAAGATAATGTAAAACACAAGTAATATTTAAATCAAGTTTCAAGATTTATAAAAGGATATAAAGCAAACATGAAAAACGAGAACGAATCAGAAAACAAACACCCAATCGAAGACACTCATGCAGACGAAAAAAAAAAAGAGAGCCGAAAGAGTTCAGTTTCCCAAAAAGATTCCAATGCGGCTCCAGATGCAAAGGAAGGTTCCAAGACGGATCCACATTCCAAAAAAGGTTCTAAGGTCGATCAACATTCAAAAAAAGATTCCAAGAAGGATCAACATCCAAAGAAAGGTTCCAAGACGGATCAACATTCAAAAAAAGGTTCCAAAAAGAAGATGAAAGATTCTTGTAAGAAAAAAAAAGGAGAAGAAGCAGATAATGATGAAGAATTTATCCAGCTTCCATCTTGCCAACATGCATATTGCCTTGGTGAAGTCCTGAAGAATGCTGGGATAGAGCCTGGGGTATGCAGGCCTCGACCCCTCCCGTGGGCACTGACTGGGAAACTGCTGTACCTTCCAGGGTGGGAGAAGGAATGCAGGGATTACAAGCTACAGCAGGTCTGCTACGAAGTGGGGCCCAAGAAGCGAAATGCGGACCAGGAGCGTTACGCCAACGAGGTGAAAGAGGCTAGAATCCTCTGGTCCTTTTTGGAGCCTGGCCTCCTCTACCCCAGGAAGCCTGTCTACGGTGGTCCGGAACCTGGAGTGATGTGTGAGTGCAAGGCAGGTACTTGCAAGAGGGAACCCCCCGAAAAGGAACCACCCGAAGAGGATCCATCCGAAGAGGAATCATGAATTGTAACGAATCTTATGTTCTTGTAATTAAATTCCATGTTTTGTTCTCACATTGTTTATATTTCTGAATCTATGGCAATAACATGACAGTGATATATTTAATATTGGTCTCTATTGCAGTTTCTTCTGGCAAACACATGCAACAATCATTGAATTAAAACATACTAAAATAGAACGGTTAGGTTTTTAACTTTTTCAATATTTTTAATAATTTTGAAAGTGTTTTTTTCCTGTTAAACTAAAAAAAAAAGTTTAATGTTATGAGGGAAGCTTTTTGGATTCGCTGTTTTCCAATTTAAGGTCGACGGGTTGGCGAAAAATTCGGGCCAAATCGTACTAGCCAAACGAAATAATCTTTCTAGATGATTTCACATTGTCGTAGTTTTTCAAAGGAATAGCAGCACCTTTCTTAGGCAAACGTTGACAGTTTTGCCAAGAAGCCTCCCCGTTGTTTCCTTTTAAAATAACTGTTGTAACTTGAGTTGAGTACAAATGAGTTCTTGCGCCATCAAACATTGCCAGTGACTGACTGCTTTCATCAAAGCGTTTTACCGCCAATAGAATTAATCAATTTGTCCACGATTGGGAGGCATCATTTGCCAATGGTCGACCCCTGATTGCGAAAGTGTCCGCTTTTTAAATATAGAGGTCTCATAGACGTCAGATTGTGGCTGTCGTTAGTAGAGATCGTAAATTCAGAAATAATTGCTGGTCTTTCTGTTTAATTGCTTCATTATTCAAGTTAGTTAGGGGCTGGCTGGAGAAAGTTATAGCGGTCTTGGAATCGTTAGTACCCTGGCTACGATGAGGAATAGCCGTTTCTCCACCTATGACAGCCGTTGCAGTTGTACAAGGAGGGTTTGTCTTCTTGCAAAATGGAGAAGTACTTGCAATGAAGTAATGTGGTTCGTTCATCACTGATTTATAGGCTTAGTATTCGGTATTCTTGTCCGTACTGTCGACATCATCCTTCATAAAGACCAAATACCATAAATGAAAAAACTATTTCTACATTTGTGTTGATATTTTAATGTCTCATATGCTTTGGGTTTTAGAATCCATCATTAAAGCATTTATTAATCAAATACATTTACGAGTGTCTCAAAGAGAGAAATGCTTTATTTGGCCATGCTGTCCAAGTACATTGGGTTGCTATAACACACAGTGTACCCATTAATCTATACTTGGGCATATATACACTGCTATATAGGAACATTTTACATTTTTCAAACAATAATCTTTAGTAAACGAAGTACAATACACTTCAAATATATATTTTTTTCTTTTCCTGCATACCTTTTTCTCGCACAAAGCCAAATAACAATTTACCAATTAGTCCAATACATTATTCCCTCTGTTTCACTCCTTTATAAATCTCCTCTCCAGTGATTCGCCAAAACTGTTCAATCAATTAAACAAATTAACAATAATAACTCAATAATAAATAACTCAATAAGTAAAGCAAAAACGAAACAATCACAGCAGTAGTCTACTATAAATTTAAAAAGAACTAATACGTAAATTTAAAGAACATGCAAATGAATAAATAAGTTATAACACACAGATAAATAGATTTCAAAAACACGAACACTCAAATGAATATTATTAAAGAGTTCATTCCGATGCAGGTGATGATGTATCATTCCAGTCCAAGATCGCTATATTCCCGTGCCAACACGTATGTCTTCCAAGAAGCTCCTTGTTCTATTTGATATTGTTCCGCGAGTTCTAAACCAGAGGCCAGAAAGAGAAAGAAATGCTTTATTCATTCATGCTGCCCAAATACATCGGGTTGCCACATTACACAGTATACTAATTCAATCCTTGATCGGACATATCATATAAATTACATATTTTTATATAATATAATATAATAGAAAGATAACATTTTTTTTCCACAGTTTTCTTTTACAATTAATACCAGTCTACAAACTAAATACAAGTCTTTCAATTTATTCCTTTTCTTCTTTCCCTTCCATTTCACAACCCTTATTTCAGTTGATCAACAAATTCTCGTATATAACAAATATTAAAATATAAAAAATAATAAAGTAATAAATAAAATAAAAATTTTTCTTAAAAAAATTGAAAAATGTTTTTGGAAATTTTAATTATTTAGTTTGATTTTCTAAAGTTTAAACCACTCCTGAATTTTTATTAAGTAGTTTTGAATTGTCAGTGAATCTTGCATGGAGTGGGTATGTCCAGTGATGATGGCTGTATGTCGCTGTGACGGTGTTGTCGAGTAGATCACGTATGTGTATTGTGTACAATAGTGGTGTCATATTCGAACCTTGAGATATTCCGACATTAATTAGGTTGGAGAGATGATTTTTCTGAACTTGCCGTACAGCAAAATACGTGACAGAATGAAAAGAGAGAAGTATGTGGTAAAAAGTAAGAGGGATCAGTAATTTCAGTTCATAGAGAAGTACCTGATGCTGTTTCATCTTCCTAGAAACTACTGATAGAGTTAATGCTAGAGGTAGTAGCTAACCTTGAGAATTATTTTCCTATCATATATTTCTCTTCGTTATTGAAATACTCCGTGTGGGGTGTGAAAATATTTGGGAAGATGTTAAGCAAAAAGTTCCAATTTTTTCTTTTTCGGATGCATACCACGAACTATCACGAAGAGGCTCAGATACTTTTCGGTGTTTAGTCCAGAAGGATATACCCTTGAGCGTTTCACTCCTGTTGGGAAATAAACGCCTATATTTTCCTAGTATTTCATCTGGTTTGTTTCTTCTTTCGTCTACCTTCCGTCAACCCTTTGTTATTGTTATGGTCACTTGTTTATGTTACTCCATCTTTCACCTCTACCTATACTCAATTCAGTTTTGCTCTGGCCTCCTCACAACGGTAAGAATGAGCGTTTCTCTCACCAGTACACTCCTACGAGACATCTTTGTTTTCTCCTTTGAGCATTTTGCTCATCTGGACACTTCCTGCGTTTCTTTTTTCGATTCATGAGCCAAGGCAATAAGATCCTAAAATTTTATGAAATTTAGATTCTTTAGCCCCTGATGGGAGAGCTACAATTTACAATTTTGAATTTCATATTCTATTGAAAATAATTGTCAAGATTTTTGTCATCATCACATCCAATTTAAAAAATATATATATTACAAATCGTCTACCACGAGCTAAATGCTCACGGGACACCTCTGAGGACACTAAAACATAGGACTCTCCTACCGGTTTAATTAGGTTTTTATTATGTCACCATAAGCTTCCATTGTCAGTCAAAAGTCGGTTCATTTTTTTTGTCGTATTTCGATATTTTATATTTGTTTTTTTAATGTATTATTATGTCAATAACTTAAAAATATATAGATAGTGCGGATTGATTTCTTAGAGGTTTAATATTTAAATTATGAACTGATAAGGGCATTAAGGACCCTACCCCTTTATCGCTCCCCTGGAGAGGATGAAGTCATAAAGAATCGATCCCGAAAAACTGGATCCTGACCAAAACGAAAAAGAACCAAGGCACTTGGAGCAATCTTGTCTGCAAGTATGCAAACCTTCCTTAGAGGGGAGGGGAGGATCATAATATTAATTCCGCTTTTTAAGCAATCAGCAGATATAGAGTTCTCTCGCTTTTTTCTTTTTTTTTATCCTTTTCCTTTTCGGGGTTCAGTATAAGTTATGCTCCATGCAAAATGACAAATAATTAAGGAATTGTGTGGAAATATTTAGCATGAGAATGACGCAAGAGAGCGAAGCTATTTAATGGAAATGGCTTAATAAATATTCCCATCAGGCGAAGCGATTGATTAAGACAATTCGGAGGCGTGGTTAGCTTTCTCTCCTAGCTGATCGCTCTTAAGATACCTCATCCCAAATGTCTTCATTACTCAACGTACTCTTGGATTTCTACCTTTTCGGTTCCTCTCACCTGCTTCGTTCTATACTTAACTTAATTAGCATCTCAACTGTTTCGAATAATTAAATGCAGTAATTGATATTTTAAAAAAAAGTTATTTTTTAAGAACCCAAGAGGAGCAAAAAGAAGTTATTTCACCCTATTTGTTTATTACTGTAACAAAAACTATGTACAGCTAAGAGTGAGCTATTTACGTTCTATTCTTCTCAAGATATAGCTTTTTTAAAAAACATGCATTGAAAAATCAGTAGTTTAGAAATTCATCTTGAGAAATTTATATCCCAAAAACGGTCCGACGTAAAAATGTTCATTATACCTTTTAATTAAAGCTAAGTTATGTACTATATGGTAGTTCAAGACAATCGTAAATCTTCGTAGGGGTAGAAGTTTTCATGATATTCGACACAATGAATTTACGAAATGTTGATTTCTTGCTGTTCAGACAAAAAATTTGATTTATGAATTAATATGTCTCTGGAACCATAAGGTATAGAGATGTGTGCCAACACTCTAATAAAAGCTAGTTGTTGTTGTCTGGGGTTTTAAGGCGTAAAACTCTGAGGTCATCAACGCCCATGTTTCGCGCTTTATAATTCTATTTCACTTTATTTTTCTCTTTAAATAATTTCGAAAAAAAATAACTATAGCTATATTTAGAGAGAACTATATTTTGGCGGTTCTTTGATACCCTACACAAATAACTACAGATTCCTGGGGATGATATTTGATCGGAAACTAAATTGGGAAACGCACATCTCAACATTAAAATCCAATGCAATAAAAAAATTAAATATATTATGCTTTCTTAGCGGAATCTCTTGGGGCTCAGACAGACACACACTTATCAATCTATACCAGACTCAGATATGCTCGAAGATGGACTATGGATGTCTTATTTACGGCTCTGCCAGACACCGAATCCTTACTAGACTAGATGCGGTTCATCATACTGGGATACGTATCGCAACCGGCGCTATTCCAACTAGCCCCATTCTTAGTCTGTGTTCCGAAGCTGGACTACCTCCTCTTTTATTCAGAAGGAAGAAACTGGCGATAAACTATATTTCATAATAAAAGCTAGTTTAATGTGCTATAAAGTAGTTTATGACACTTATATTCACAAGCGTAGAATTTTGTAAAATAAATTCCCGTCCTTATTATAGTCATGTAGGCCAGTTTTTTTAATGGATTAGACATTTAGACCGTTTGTCTCGTAAGTGCTGTAATAGTCGGAATCTATGAGCAGTTTCTCATCGTGAACCGTATTTGAGAATATTAAATTATAAATAAGCAAAAAATATAAACATGTAATAAATATTAAAGGAGAATTTTATTGGCTGTTTGTTGACGGACATATAGGCAATAAAAATTTGTATTTTGTTGAAAACGAACAAAAAAAAAATTGTTTTTAAATTATTGTTGATTTAATCTTGTAGTAAACATTCTAGGCCAGAGAGATATGCCTTTAGTCTTACAGGCGTTTCTTTCTTAATTACTGAAGGCAGGCGTCAATTAATTGAAAAGAATGAAATCATGAAAAACATAAGAAGATACGACGTGATTAAGTCGAAAGTGGAGGATTCTTCTTGCCCATTAGGGATAATAAAAAGACTAATAGGGGCTATTGGCCGGGTTTATTGTGCGTCGAGTGGATCTCTCGGGTCCTTATAAGGGTTGAGGTTGTCGTATCCTATGACCAATATTATCTTTTTACCGCCACCTAAATCCTCCCAATGGCTACAGATTCTTGCCGATGGATGAAGAACCTGCCAGGAATGCTATTAAATAGTGCCATTTAGAACAGTTTTGTAGAAGGTGTTCTTTTGGTCGAAGATCTTGAAAACCTTAGATCACCCAACGGTTTATTTTCTTCTTCATCTCCTTTAATGTTCTTTATTTCATAATTGTAACTGTTAGTATATTGGCCTCTTGTAGCAATGATGATAAGTGTTTTTTTACTTTAACATACCAATATATGGAATTAGTAGTAAGGGTTATTATAACCGCAAATTTTGACTTATCTTTAGTTATATATTTATCGTTTATACTTGCCCACTTTCACAGAAGAAGGGGATGAGTTAAAGGGAATATATATATATAATGGCAAAAGGAAAAAAAAGAAACAAAACAATAAAGAATAAATTGCTCCTTAGGCGCCACGTTATTTTTTCACTTGGAAATAACGAAAACCTCGAAACAATATAACTAGAATATACCCCTAAATAAATAATTATCGAATTATGACCACTGGTGAATACCTTTACATGTAGATAGCAGAAAATCTACCTATCCACCTGTTGAATTATTGTAATATTCCGTGAACAACAACAAAAAGCACAGGTAAATTAACAAGTTGAAAGCAGTATATGTGCATAAGAAAGAACAGTAGAACTGTACAAAAGTTTAATAATAAGAAGAAATATATGTACACAGAACGATAAAGGAAAAAAAAAAAAGAATTCTTATCGATTAATAAAACAATTAAAACTTATAGGTCGACTTAACCTTAACTTGAATGCTTAACCTTATTAACCAAATTTACATTATTATACAAAAGAGTATAAAAGCGAATATAAAATAAAAATAACATACAATTTAGTTCAAACCCCATGTAGTCTTTGGGTGTACTCCTGGCAAAACACAAGGTTGTCCGGTATTTCCCTTTTAGTCACCGTCTCAGAAGTATGAAGATGACACCTGCCACTACTCTCCTATTCAGAAAGTGCTGAAGAAACGTTACCATGCACTGCACTATATCTCCACTTCTAGTGTTAATGACCGTCCATTGAAGTAGAATACCATAATTTTGAAAAACAAAACATATACGATAACATTTCTCATATGGTGATATTTCGGTTCAAACAGTAAATACACAGGGCCTTATAAACTATTACCACTTCACATTGAAGTCTATTGAGTAATGTGTTCAAAAATCAAACTGTCACCTTCACAAAACCAAAACCCACTCGTCTAAAAATATCGCTCATGTTTTTTTTCCCCATGACAACCGTAACACCCTTTGTCTACGCAGATATCGCCAGTGTTTTTATTTGTCCATGGCAACTGTAACAATCATGCAAAATTTCGATTTTCTATTGAAATATACTTTCTACCTGTAGAACCCTGAGTCCAAATAATATAAATAACAAGTTCATGTGTAAGTGTGAACAGGTTAGCTCATTAATGCAAATTATTAACATAACTGAATGTTATTATTCACAGGCACTCATTTGCCTGGGATGTTACAGTAACTTTTTCTACAGAATCGACTGGATTTTTTTCTTAAATTTATATCAGGAGATATAAAATGATTTTTTATTCCAAATTTTTTTGTTTACATTAATTATTGTTGAAAAATGGTGTCAAAACTGAAGGATTCATAAACCCATGGTTTCTTACTCTACAGTATCATTTAATAATACTTAAACGTCCTACGTTACCTAGGACTACATCTGGACAAATGACTAACCTAGAATGCTCATAAAATACTGAAAGGACTACTCTTCCATTCCGAATATTACCACACTTACTGGACAAACGGTCTAATTTTCCAACTCATTACAAAAGTCTTACTTATATGACTATAATAAGGCCTATCTGGACTTAGAGATCTTTGGGGCTCCACTAAACCATGGAATTCCTCCCGGACCCAATCCTTACAGTCCAAAATCGTCAATGATCCTAACTTTGTCACAAATAAAGTCATAAAGACCCTAATTTTCCATATGTAACCGATCTAGGCCGTACCAGAAACCATTCCTTCCCTTATAAATTCCCTAGTTTCTAACTTTCCTAAATTTCCTCTTCCATTCCAGACAATCCTCCGAGGCACCTGAAAAAAAGATTGGCAAGAGACCTGCTTCTGTAAAATCGCCATTAGAGTGCTACTAATGGGTAGTTTCTCTACACGCCTGTATCACTCCATTATAAACTATAATCAAATTTACTGGATGTATGTATATAAATGTGCACCATCGAATTCCTCTCGTACCCAATCCTTTCAATCCAAAATCCTTTGTAAAATCGTTAATCCTCCATACTTAGTCACTTATCCATTAGGACCTCAAGTTATATATGCTGTCCATCAGGCCAGAAGCAGATACCAATCTTTCCATGATAAACTTCCCAATTACCCAAACCCCCCTGTTTCTAACATGACTTCACCTTCATTCCCTGATAATCCTCCTAGGCATCTGAAAATAAGCCCATCTGGTGGTGTTCTCCTCTAGAAATGTCATTGGAGTTCTATCAATGGATAGATTCCCCACATTTCTGTATCATGTTGTTGTGTAACTAACATCAAATTTACTTGTTGTATATTTTTTAAATACATTTGTAGATATCAATAAATAAATTGAAATTTCAAAATAAAATAAATATTCCATCGATTTTTCACATTGTTTTTTAGAGACTCGCTATCGATTTTCAAAATCTGTATATCAATGTACAATCAAGTGATCATTAATACCATATAGATCTTATTCTCATTGATAAAAAGAGCTTAATTAAATGCCTATTTCTCAATAAATCTTTCTCCAAAGCCACTTAGCTTCGGGACTTACTAACTTAAAATATGGAACAATGGATAGATCCCCCATAAGATATTTTCTTATACTTATAGTGCCTAAGAACGTTTACTTATTATATTTTTGTTACTATTTTAGATTTAAATCACTAAATAATTGAAATAATAATAATTTTAAATAATCTGATTTCTTTGTTGTTTCATTCAATGACCATTGCATCTTAAAATAATCAGCTAATTACTATTACTAATTAATTATACGTTTTAGAATTATCTATTTCCAAAAAAATTAATCTACAAATTTCGTTTCCCATTTTTTTAATGGGAACCAGAGGTTAATTTATTCACACGAAAAAGTCAAAATTGTTTTCTCTTCCTTAAAAAAATTGCTTTTCAAAGCAAATGTGACTTATTTATTGTTGGATTAACTTAAACTCTAATATTTTTATCAACAGATATTATTGGGGCTATTCATGATATAAAATGTTTTAGCATGCTGAATGTTATAAGTATACGATTATGAACAGGGCAGTTTAAATTCCGTGTTATATGTTAAGTTTATTGAAACTCAAAGCGAATTTTCATAGTAACTTGTTTTGTAACCTTTCTTTACAAAACCAATCAAATTTTTATCCATTAATTTATTATAGTTTTAAAAACTTCCAAATAAAAATAAAGCATCTAAACACCAACCTGCTCGTAGAATCAACCTATCAAAACGACAACAGACAAAATGGTGGTCTGTTGCGTGACGTCATCTAGCAGACCTATTAACAGACATTCAACAAATGCCTATGTTATATCATTTTAACAAGCTGAGAGAAAGAAATATTTCTCTATTCAACTCAACCTTTTTCCATATAACTCACTTTAAAATGTTAAACTTATGATAATAAAGATCGTAAAT